>NC_034199.2:36005847-36095847 GCF_002021735.2 Oncorhynchus kisutch
TAGAGAGAGCTAGAGAGAGAGGAGGAGAGCTAGAGATGAGAGAGAGGACGCTAGAGAAGCTAGAGAGAGGAGAGCTAGAGGAGAGAGCTAGAGGAGAGAGCTAGAGAGAGCTAGAGAGAGAGAGAGAGAGAGAGAGAGAGAGAGCTAGAGAGAGAGAGAGCTAGAGAGAGAGAGAGAGAGAGAGAGAGAGAGAGATAGAGAGAGAGAGAGCTAGAGAGAGAGAGCTAGAAAGAGAGAGAGCTAGAGAGAGAGAGGAGAGAGAGAGAGAGAGAGAGCTAGAGAGAGAGCTAGAGAGAGAGAGCTAGAGAGAGAGAGCTAGAGAGAGAGAGAGAGACACATGCAGAGAGAGAGAGAGAGACGCGCAGCGAGAAAGGGACACACGCAGAGAGAGAGAGACACGCAGAGAGAGAGACACACACATTAATAGACAACAGCTCAAGGACAGAACTACATCAATTCAAAAATAAATAAAAAAGGCACACATAGCCTACATACCAATACATACACACAAACTGTCTAGGTCAAATTGGGGAGAGTCGTTGTGTTGTGAGGTGTTGCTTTATCAGTTTTTTTGAAAACCAGGTTTGCTGTTCATCTGAGCAATATGAGATGGAACAGAGTTCCATGAAATAATGGCTCTATATAATACTGTATGCTTTCTTCAATTTGATCTGGATTTGGGGACTGTGAAAAGACCCCTGGTGGCATGTCTGGTGGGGTAAGTGTGTGTGTCAGAGCTGTGTGTAAGTTGACTATGCAAACTATTTGGGATTTTCAACACATTAATGTTTCTTATAAAAAGAAGGAGGACAGAGAGATCTCACTGAGAAATTAGGCAAATCCCCTCATAACCCTAGAGCTCCATGGGAAACAGCTCTCAGCTAAGTCAATAAGATGGTTCTATTTGAGTCCGTCCAGAAACTCGAAGTGCATACAAAATACACAGGAAAATACAGGAAGGAAGCAAACAGACACAAACAGCCCCAGAAGCAATGGTAATAGCCCCTCCACCATGAATCAACAGAACAGGGGTCCAGCAGCAGCATCACTCACCTGAACCCGAGGATGGGATCATGTTCCCAGATCTTTGGACTTCATCAAATCTACTGAAGATTACATTCAACCTGCAGAGGAGAGGAGCAGAATGTTATATTCAACCTGCAGAGGAGAGGAGCAGAAGGTTATATTCAACCTGCAGAGGAGAGGAGCAGAAGGTTATATTCAACCTGCAGAGGAGAGGAGCAGAAGGTTATATTCAACCTGCAGAGGAGAGGAGCAGAAGGTTATATTCAACCTGCAGAGGAGAGGAGCAGAAGGTTATATTCAACCTGCAGAGGAGAGGAGCAGAAGGTTATATTCAACCTGCAGAGGAGAGGAGCAGGAGGTTATATTCAATCTGCAGAGGAATAAAACAAAAGGAAGAGAAAAGGAAAGGAAAGGAAGGAAGAGAAGAGGAAAGGAAGGAAGGGAAGAGAAGAGGAAAGGAAGGAAGAGAAGAGGAAAGGAAGGAAGAGAAGAGGAAAGGAAAGGAAGGAAGAGAAAAGGAAAGGAACTAAGGAAAAGAGAGAAAACAGGTCAGAAAACTGAGAAAGAAACAGGAAGGTGAATAGCCTTCTCACTGATTCACCCAACATTATGGATCTGTACCTGTCAGAGAACACATTTCCCTCTGGCCTATTCCAAACTAGACCACATAGAACTGGTAGATGAGCATTTAATAGGTAGAATGAGCGTTTGGAACGACCTTGGCAAAAAAGAAATGTGGAGGGAAAACCTAAAAGGCAGGACTGATAGAATGTAATACCGAATACAATTTCCTCCAAGTCATGGTGTAGTGCTACTGTTTAGGTCTTGTACTGTTTAGGTCTTGTACTGTTTAGGTCTTGTACTGTTTAGGTCTAGTACTGTTTAGGTCTTGTACTGTTTAGGTCATAATGTCTCCAATGAAATGTGTACCGACGGAATATTATTATAGAATTTGCATAAAAAGCATCTTCCAATTGCAACATTTGGCCTATGCCCACACATTGTCTTAGAGTCAGGTTTGTAGGCCTGAGATGTTGCTTCAATATGTCCACATATTTTTCTTACCTTATGATGCCATCTATTTTGTGAAGTGCACCAGTCCCTCCTGCAGCAAAGCACCCCCACAACATGATGCTGCCACCCCCGTGCTTCACGGTTGGGATGATGTTCTTCGGCTTGCAAGCCTCCCCCTTTATCCTCCAAACATAACGATGGTCATTATGGCCAAAAAGTTTATTTTTGTTTCATCAGACCAGAGGACATTTCTCCAAAAAGTACAATCTTTATCCCCATGTGCAGTTGCAAACCGTAGTGTGGCTTTTTTATGGCGGTTTTGGAGCAGTGGCTTCTTCCTTGCTGAGCGGCCTTTCAGGTTCTGTCGATATAGGACTCGTTTTACTGTGGATATAGATACTTTTGTACCTGTTTCCTCCTGCATCTTCACAAGGTCAAAATACATTAACCTCTAGGAGACAGAACGCGTCTCCTTCCTGAGCAGTATGATGGCTGCGAGGTCCAATGGTGTTTATACTTGCGTACTATTGTTTGTACAGATGAACGTGGTACCTTCAGGCGTTTGGAAATTGCTACCAAGGATGAACCAGACTTGTGGAGGTCTACAATTTATTTTCTGAGGTCTTGGCTGATTTCTTTTGATTTTGCCATGATATCAAGCAAAGAGGCACTTGAATGTAGGCCTTGAAATACATCCACAGGTACACCCCCAATTGACTCAAATTATGTCAATTAGCCTATCAGAAGCTTCTAAAGCAATGACAACATTTTCTGGCATTTTCCAAGCTGTTTAAAGGCACAGTCAACTTAGTGTATGTAAACTTCTGACCCACTGGAAATGTGATACAGTGAATTGTAAGTGAAATAATCTGTCCATAATCAATTGTTGGAAAAATGACTTGTGTCATGCACAAAGTAAATGTCCTAAGCAACTTGCCAAAACTATAATTTGTTAACAAGACATTTGTGGAGTGGTTGAAAAATAAGTTTTAATGACTTCAACCTAAGTGTATGTAAACTTCCGATTTCAACTGTTTACACACACATTTACACACACATTTACACACACATTTACACACACATTTACACTCATTATTTGCTGCTGCTGCTGTTCTTTGTTTTACTCTTAATATTATCTATCCTGATACCTAGTCACTACTCTGGCTTCTTGTAAATATCTAACTCAATTACCTCATACCCTTGCACATTGATATGGTACTGGTACTCCGTGTATATACTGGTACTCCCTGTATATACTGGTACTCCCTGTATATACTGGTACTCCCTGTATATACTGGTACTCCCTGTATATACTGGTACTCCCTGTATATACTGGTACTCCCTGTATATACTGGTACTCCCTGTATATAGCTCCAAGTTTTGCGTTTTTTTTTTTTTATTCCTCGTGTTAGTTAGTATTTTGTATTATTATTTTCTAAACTCTGCATCTTTGCGAAAGGTTCATAAACAAGCATTTCACCGTAAAGTCTACACCAGTTGTGTTCGGCGAATGTGATAAATAACATTTGATTTGATGCGCTGTTGAGTTTTGAATGCCAGTATTCAGCTTCATCTAACCATCCCAAAAATAATCTAAATCGAAATGAGGCGTTTTTGGCGTAAGAGTAACATTATAGGCCTACTATGCTGTTATATTCAGTTCTGTTATCATCATCTTGCTCGACATTGATCCAGCTTTAGAAATCATTTCCCAGAAATATTTTAACCAGCTCATGTATTCTCAAATTGAAAAAGCTCCGGCAGGACCTAGGTACCGTTTGTCCATCTTGAGACACTTTTCCAATGTACACTTCCTCAAAATAGTCCGTATTAATCTAAATATGTCATTGATTTTTACATTTCTGCAGAGATCTTAGTTGCGCAATTTAGTTACCAATCTAACTAAGGTGTTTGGTGCAGTATTTCTAATTTCTCAAAATGTGCATGAAAACGAGTAGTCTATCATTGAATGACAACAAACACTTCATTTAAGGATCCCTACTGTTGACCAATGACTAACGAAGGGGTGTAGATGTCGGCTCCGAACTTCGGCTTGCCTCAACAAAAAAAATTGTGTGTGCGCACAAACAGCTGAAAAAACCCTTGCCGAAGACCAAAACGAACAATAACGTCATAATATGTCCTCATAACATATGCACAAACTGTTACGGATGGGAAGCATTATTTGGTGTCAGTTAGTGAAAATGCTGTGTAGATTTAATCCCTCCAGGTTTCTATTGAGTCACTTTGACTTGGAAATGAGGCCAAAAATAGAAGCTGTCAGCTAAACCTTTTTCATTCTAATGCTATTTTACAAAATTTGCATCTGCTTCTCTCTTTCTATTCAAATATAGTACAGTCCTAAGCCAATATCCCCATCCCTTTTCCCACAGAAGGTAGCTTGCTAAATTGCCCAAATTAGAATTAGACATTCTCACACTGTTTGCAACATAGGCTTTTTAAATCACATGCACTACTGTGGTAGACATCGATGTACTCAAATCTTTGTTAAAAACACATTGAATCAAATAAATCCAACTGCTTGCAGGAAATAGCAGGAAACTCTGATGTGAACATATCGATAAGAAGACTTAGTATTTAACTGGATATAACAAAATGCTTTTTAATTGCTCATGGATCTCTTGGAGGAAATGGATTAAGAGTGTTCCTACAGACAGGAGGAGGGCACAGGTGGGCACTAGAGAGCCTCAGCACCCACCATGCCCTTGGCCCGGAACCAATCTAATCATGGGCAGAGGAAGCACTCCTAAAGGGAGACTAAAGGAGCTTATCCCTCCACGCCCCTTCAAGCTCCCTTTATAAAGAGTAATCTCTTCCCTTTGGGTCTGGGAAATAGTTTTGTAATACTACCTACAACAATGAAGAGTGGGTAGGAGCAATGCAAGGATCAACAATGTGGGATGTAAGAGGAAGACTGACTGTGAAAAACAGTTCATTGTGACAAACTGAGATCAAGGAGGATGGGCCACCTTCTTCACAGAGTGCATTGCATGTTAGCGGCCTGTTGACATGGTAGTAAACCAAACTAAAAAGGGGGGAACAGTAGTAAACTAAACAGGGGACGATCAGAGAGACAGATGCTACAGTCGGAATGGTTCCAGGAACAGCTATTCCCCTTTAACTCTCAACCAAAGAGACAATTGGGAGTGAATCAATCTGCTGCCCAGACCCAGCCCCACTCAAACATCCACACACTTAGTTAGAGCCCAGGCTGAGTTATCATAACCATCGTCTCAGTCACTCCCACTACCATCATGTTTAAATAGCATACTATGGTATCACTTAGCATCACTGAGGCCTGTGTGGCCAATCGGTGTGACCTGGTTACAAGATTAGCGTATCGTGGGCCTGCATCCATGATTCTGCAACAGCTGTCCTCCAATAAGGCATACAGTGGCCGGACTAATCCAATAAGAACTGTATTGGTATGTGGATGAATTCAATAAAGACTGACGGATGGCTACCATACACTCAATCCCTTCCCCAGCTCCACGCCACAGACACGGGCAGGCTGGTGCGGCAGCGCCAACGTTATATTACCCATGAGTCTTCATTTCTCACACGGGAAAGCTAATTGGAGGCCTGACAGCCACAGTGAACGGATAGCTAGCTAGCTAGCTAGTGGTTATGGTGGAGTGTTCTTTATTAAACGCTGGAGGGCAGAGCAAGGGGAGAGAGATCAGTAGATGATGACTGTTGATAGACGTCCCTGCAGAAAGTAAGACATTCATTTGAAAAAGGCACCTTCGATTTGAAGATTTTTGCATTGTCTGGGTTATATAGTAAGCTTGAATGAAACACATCGAACACTTGACATAACAGATCATTTAACCTAGGTGGTTTCCTTCCCTTTAGGTCCTTTACATTAGACCAACCCCTCTTTCCCAGTGTCGTGGTCTACAGTGTCGTGTAGGCTGTTAAAATGATCAGAGAAAGTGCACTTCCGAATTAAATATTTTGCATATTTGCTAAATGTTAATTGTATAGGCCTACTGAATGGAGTCATTCAGGGGATTACATTCCCTTTAGGACCTTTACCTTAGACCACACCCCTCCTTCACAATGTTGTAGCCTAGCGAGAGAGAGAGAGAGAGAGAGAAAGAGAAAATAACTGACCACTGTGACTGACCCAAAATGAAGGAAAGCTTTGCAGAGCATAGCCTTGCTATTGAGAGACGCAGCCGTAGGCAGACCTGGCTCTCAAGAGAAGACAGGCTATGTACACACTGCCCACAAAATGAGTTGGAAACTGAGCTGCACTTCCAAGCCTCCTGTCAAATTTATGACCATATTAGAGACACATATTCCCATCAGATGACACAGACCCACAAAGGATTTGAAAACAAATCCAATTTTGATAAACTATAGGGTGAAATACTATTGGGTGAAATACCACTGTCTGCAGTCATAGCAGCAAGATTTGTGACCTGTTGCCACAAGAAAAGGGTAGTGAAGAACAAACACCATTGTAAATACAACGCATATTTATGTTTATTTATTTATCCCTTTGTACTTTATCTATTTGCACATCGTTATAACACTGTATATAGACATAATATTCCTTCGATACTTTGTGAGTGTAATGTTTACTGTTCATTTTTGATTGCCAATGAAAGTGAAATAGATAATAAACAATGTAAACATATGTTTCCCATGCCAACAAAGTCTTTTGAATTGAATTGATTTGAACTGAGACTGAGAGAGCGAGAAAGAGAGAGAGAGATTAGTCAGAGGTGTGAGAGAGAGAGAGAGAGAGAGAGAGAGAGAGAGAGAGAGAGAGAGAGAGAGAGAGAGAGAAGTGAGAGAGAGGAGTGAGGGAGGGAGGGAGGGTGAGAGACAGAGACAGACACAGAGAATCAATGACAGACAATCAGAGTGACAGACAGAGACAGACAGAGGCAGAGAGACAGAGACAGAGACAGGCAGACACACAGAGACAGGCAGACACACAGAGACAGAGACAGGCAGACACACAGAGACAGAGACAGGCAGACACACAGAGACAGAGACAGGCAGACACACAGAGACAGAGACAGACAGACACACAGAGACAGAGACAGACAGACACACAGAGACAGAGACAGACAGAAAGACAGAGGTAGAATGTTCATCATACCGTGACTGTGGTAGGCCCTTCTTGCTGAGGTCCATCCTCACCCTCTCCCCCACATGTCTGTAGATCTCCACCAGGCAGCCCATAGCTCCGTCTCTCACCTAAGGACACCAGGGGGAGGTTCAAAGTTAATCTAGAACATGCCCTAACAGGACTACAATAGAATATGAAAATGTCTTTATCTACAGACAGAATGCAACTCCCATTCACTCACAGATGTGTATACGCCAACACTAATATGATTTGTTTAGCAGATCTTGAAACAGTCGCTGAACAGAATCATTACCCTGCATCCCCCAAAAGATAGCACTGTTCTGTTCTGTGGCTGCCACTAGGGGGCTTCATGTCCCTGTAGAAATGCCTTTGTGTCCATCTGTGCTAGAGGCCCTCTCCCTCCCTGACCAGCAGTGTAATAAACTGATTCATGACACAGCAAACGCACCTGACTGGTGGGATCTCCTAGTAGATTGCATATGTGAGGGACTATTTTACTGAGGGTTAAGCCTTGGGCTCCGTACCTGGAAGAACAAATAGGGAGAGAGAGAGAAAGCAATGCCATCATAGGTAAGCATCAGCATCACTGCAAATAGACTCCTGACAATAAAGACCTTACCATAATAACATTTAAAAATTCCCTATGATACACATGAGAGAATATTGACACATTTGAAATCAAACCTAGGCTCATCCATGCTCTCGGCAGTCAGCTACAATTCCATTGCTATCAGAGTATTAGAAAGGAGAAATGTAAAAATGTATATTGAATCTTACCTTGTCTATGACGAAGGAATGATGGAAAAACATGAGCAATGGTAAAAGAGATCAGCCGAGAGCTCTAATGACAATCTGTTGTATAGTAAGAACAGACAGATTGATAGATGGGTGATTGAGAGGCCAGGCAGTCTTACATGTTGAGCGTTGAGATGAGACAAAGGCACACTCCCTCTCTGGTCCTGTTGTTCTTGTGTTTGAAGCCTCCCAGCATTCTGTCCCACACGTACTGGGGAGGAGAGGACAGGATATTTGTACCAGGTCAACAATTAAATAGCTTTTTGTCACGGATCAGGTCGTATCAATTAACATACAATCGAGTCAGGAATCAAAACCTACCTGAGATTCAGGAATGAATCAACAGGGAACTGGGAAGGAATTGTGGGATTGACTCAAGACCTTTGTCAATAACTCGTCTATGAGGACATGTTAGCCCAGGAAAGCTCCACCTGTGGGATGTGGGATATGTGTATGTGTGTGTGTGAGTGTGTGTACACACGTACCTGTGGGGTGGCAGCCTGCTCCATGATCTTCAGCAGCAGGATTTGATCTTGGTCTCTGACTTGGTCTTTGGAATCCCCCAGACGATCTATCAGACTGGGCAGTACTGGAGACACACAGGCGAGATGGATGGACACACAGGCGAGAGGGATGGACACACAGGGGAGAGGGATGGACACACAGGCGAGAGGGATGGACACACAGGGGAGAGGGATGGACACACAGGGGAGAGGGATGGACACACAGGGGAGAGAAGAGAAGACAGGGGAGAGGGATGGACACACAGGGGAGAGAAGAGAAGACAGGGGAGAGGGATGGACACAGGGGAGAGAAGAGAAGACAGGGGAGAGGGATGGACACACAGGGGAGAGGGATGGACACACAGGGGAGAGGGATGGACACAGGGGAGAGAAGAGAAGACAGGGGAGAGGGATGGACACAGGGGAGAGAAGAGAAGACAGGGGAAGGGTTAGCATTGCTATCTAAAGATGTGGACGTTGAGTTAAAATCCAATGGAGCTCAAACGTTTAGTCAAGGCAGGGATACAAGCGTTTTTTAGTCAGGCATTTTGTCTAGAAATCTAAAACAATCTTTTATTTGAACTCCTTTAACCATATTAAAGGATATGGTATTTAAGATAATAAAATGACACTCTCACCTGTTCCCACATGGTTCCTAAATCGGTCCTGTAACCTTGTCACTAGGACAGATAAAAGGTCTATTCCAAGCAAAGCCACCTGGAACACACAAAAGGAGAACATTTTGAATAAACAAAAATACAAAATGACAACATATGAAATAAAAGTACATCGAAAATAAATAACAACATCTTAAATTCTCTCTTTTTAACAACATTAAACAATCTAACAATAAACAATTCCTTCTGATTCAGTCCAGTATGCAAATTAGTTTCACAAAGGTTTGAGGGTAAACTGAAATATAATCACTCTATCTGCTGAAAAAAGGACCATGTAGGACGCTGCCACTCTGAAACGTGTAATATTGACTTATTACAACTTTTGTACAGTGCTGCCATAGAAAACTCATTTGAAAAAGTTGCCAGTCACCATGGGAAAAACCATTTTCTTGTCATGGGGTGAGAGAGCTGCTCAACGAACATCTAGTGAGAGTAGCCCTGCTAACACCATAACAACACATAAGCATCACCTGAGCTTGTGCCGGCCATGGTGCAATTTTTTAAACTTTCAATCTTGTAAATAAAATACAACTCTGCAGTATTGATGAACACTGCCATCTACTGGTGAGTGTGATAGAAGTGTAGGAAGTAACAGTGTTGCATAGTTCAGGCAGCCAGCAACAGACACGACCTATGTTATCCAATTTCACAGCTTCCGTATCATATGCTGCACAATTAACAGCTCTCCTTTCCTCAGTTTAGGCTGGAGACTGGTTCAGGTTAACTAGAACACTACCAGCAGCAGGCATGTCTGCCCTGGGGGCATAATCCTGATCCTTTGTTCTCATATGCAGATGAAAGGGAATTACAGTAATTAAACTGATGACAAGCCTAAAACAAAAGGTCTGGAGAACTAAAACTGGATGTCCAGAGGAGAGGACAACATTACAAAGAGCCCCAATTTGCAGCTCTGAATTCAACTACATTCAGTCTCTTCTCTGAGGGAAATGTAGATTATCTCTATGGGTCACAAACTACTCATCTTAGACTCTGCTTACCCCATTTAGAACCCTAAACCTAACCCCTAAGCCTAAAAAGCCTTTGTCCTCGTTGTGACCTGGGAAATGTTTTACTTACTTTTACTGTCCTTTCAGGGATTTCCAGGAACCACTAGGATAGTAATACAAGCCCACAAAAGACACACACTTGGTCATCATGGGGAGAGGAGGGTGGAGGATGGCTGCTGCAGTACAACCTCCCTCCCTGCCCCACCCCTCCCCGCCTGCCTCCCCCCCCTCCCCGCCTGCATCCTCCCTCCCTGCCTGCATATGAGTGAGTGAGTGAGTGAGTGAGTGAGTGAGTGAGAGTGTGTATGTGTTTCCTCACTCTTCCTCTGCCTGGGCCTCTCCAGCCTGATCCATCCACCCGTCCAGTTAGCCCAAGCTAGTCTCCACCCCCAGAGAGAAACAGACCTCTCCTACTCCCTACAGACAGACAGATGGCTATACTGCCTCCCCCTCCTGTCTCACCCCCAGGCCCTCCCTTCCCACAGCATCCCCCGTCTCCCCCTGGCTCAGGGCTGATAAACATAGTAGGGATTTCTCCCTTCATCATGGCTGCTCTACACTTCATTTCAACATAACATGGCCTTCTCTTATATTGCTCCTCTCACGGACTTTAACTAGGGGTATGTTGACGTTCTGAGACAAGCTAGCAGACTGGCTGGGTCTGTTGTTCTACTTTCCCTGCATTCAGGTTAATTTGTTCACCTTGGCTGACTAGTGAGGAGCCGAGTATGGATCTCAACCCGGAGATAGAGGCTACAGGACACTGAGGCTGGTGGCCATCCTGTCTGATGACACGCTGGTAAAATAATCTCACCTCAGTCCCCATTAAACCTGCAGCTCTGCATCTCTCTCTCTACAGTACTGTAGCCATTCGTAGCATACAGTGGCATCATTGCCATCAGCTGGCTGAGAGGATGAACAACTCCTAAAATTCTATGACAAGCAGAACCTACAGTCCTACATACAGTAGATCTCTATATGACATGGATAAACAAGGAAGGGCACATTAGATGATTCCATGCCTATCCTCCTGGCATTAAGACATGTCACACAAAGCAAAAGGCCCCAGCCAGTAGTGCTAGCTTGGTATAGCCAGCTAGATGTGTTCTCCAATACTACAGGATGGGTGGTTACATCTCGTCCAACAATCCATTATAATGGACACTTAATGACATCTCATTCACTTAAACATGTCTGCTACTCATCGCTGTGTCATGAGTAATGGAAAATAAGGATTCTCCCTCTGCTCTCATCTGATGTGGCTGGACCAGGCTTAGATTGAATCATAGCAAAGCCCAGTCGCTTTGAGACTTTTATTTTATTTCCTGACACTACACACACACACACACACACACACACACACACACACACACACACACACACAACCTCCTCCCTCCCTTGTCTGTTGAGACAGTAGAAGGACATATTAGATCAGACAGGCATGGGTGTATTGCAGATTCATTCGCACGCGCACAGACACACACACTATGGGCTCTCCCTCCCTCACTGCAGTCATTTTCTATGAGTCAGGGGAACAGCTGGGCTGAGCGGTGGCTGGAGGAGAAGAGACAGCCAGCCAGTTAGCCAGCCTGTGCTGTCTGGACAGACAGAGCCCAGAGGCAGAGCTATACAGTAGTTACCTAACACCCTGTCATTGGTCTGGATTCCTGACCCTAGTTCCCTCCCTTACACTACAACATCAACAGTTTACCAGCTGGGGTGGGAGTCAGAGCAGAGGTTTGACTGGACTGATACTAAACTACGGCTGCACGAAATGTGCAAAAAATCGAATTGTTACAGATTGCCATTTGACTTGCAATATAGATCAAACCACTTGGGTGAACTGTTGGAATCCTAGAAATAACATGATTTATATTAAGAAGCAAAGTGGACAGCAGCATTGTTCTTGTTTGGAACAATGTGTTGACATCACTTGACCTAACAGAACCTCATGCAAAGGTTAGAGTGAATCTAACAGTGAGGAGGAGGAACTGTGCAGGTTGAGTGACAGGGGGTGAGATGACAAACAGAGTAAACTATTCAAATGTATGCTGCACATGGCTGAGTGGAGTTTCAAAATATTGAGATATGGCTCGGCCATCTCTTGCGATACGGATATTGCACATCAGTATTGCGATTTCGATGTGAATTGGATGAACTGTGCAGCCCTATCATCGACCAGTGCTTGGGGACAGCACGGTACTGAGTGATGCCGATAATATTATACTTCAGCTGCTCTGTATGTTGTTCCTGGAAGCCCAGGACAGTGACTCAGCGATAGACTAGTCAGCAGGCAATACTCAGGAGCCTGAAGGGGAATTGGCCTAGCTGTTCTAAAGCGGAGTCGAGGTAAAACTTGTAAACATGCATATACGAAACGCGCACACACACACACACACACCAGTGTGTCCAGTACACTTCACACAGACAATGCACCATTTCTGCCTCTCTATTCAAGCTTGAATTCCTGGATTGAAAACAATGAAATAAGAGTCTGCTCTTCCAGCTAAACTCAGCAAAAAAAAGAAACGTCCTCTCACTGTCAACAGCATTTGTTTTCAGCCAAATTAACATGTGTAAATATTTGTATGAACATAACAAGATTCAACAACTGAGACATAAACTGAACAAGTTCCACAAACATGTGACTAACAGAAATTGAATAATGTGTCCCTGAACAAAGGGGTGTCAAAATCAAAAGTAACAGTCAGTATCTGGTGTGGCCACAAGCTGCATTAAGTACTGCAGTGCAGCTCCTCCTCATAGACTGCACCAGATTTGCCAGTTCTGCACCTGCATGTTCTCTGACATTTCTGGGGGGAATGGCCCTAGCCCTCACCCTACGATCCAACAGGTCCCAGACGTGCTCAATGAGATTGAGATCCGGGCTCTTTTCTGGCCATGGCAGAACACTGACATTCCTGTCTTGCAGGAAATCATGCACAGAACGAGCAGTATGGCTGGTGGCATTGTCATGCTGGAGGGTCATGTCAGGAAGGGTATGCTCAGTCCGATGATGCTGTGACCCTCCACCTCCAAATCGATCCTGCTCCAGAGTACATGCCTCGGTGTAACGCTCATTCCTTTGACGATAAATGCGAATCTGACCATCACCCCCGGTGAGACAAAACCGCGTCTCGTCAGTGAAGAGCACTTTTTGCCAGTCCTGTCTGGTCCAGAAACGGTGGGTTTGTGCCCATAGACGACGTTGTTGCCGGTGATGTCTGGTGAGGACCTGCCTTACAACAGGCCTAAAAGCCCTCAGTCCAGCCTCTCTCAGCCCATTTCGGACAGTCTGAGCACTGATGGAGGGATTGTGCATTCCTCGACAGTTGTTGTTGCCATCCTTTACCTGTCCTGCAGGTGTGATGTTTGGATGTACCGATCCTGTGCAGGTGTTGTTACACTTGGTCTGCAACTGCGAGGATGATCAGCTGTCTGTTCTGTCTCCCTGTAGCACTATCTTATGCGTCTCACAGTACAGACATTGCAATTTGCATCTTGGTGACTGGCATGGTGACTGGCATTGCATCTTTCTTTTGGTGTTTTTCAGTCAGTAGAAAGGCCTCTTTAGTGTCCTACGTTTTCATAACTGTGACCTTAATTGACTACCATCTGGAAGCTGTTAGTCGAAGGAATGAGCGTTACACCGAGGCCTGTACTCTGGAGCGGGATCGATTTGGAGGTGGAGGGTCCGTCATGGTCTTGGGCGGTGTGTTGTCATTGCAGACAATCTCAACGCTGGGCGTTACAGGGAAGACATCCTCCTCCGTCATGTGATACCCTTCCTGCAGGCTCATCCGGACATGACCCTCCAGAATGACAATGCCACCAGTCATTCTGTGCGTGATTTCCTGCAAGACCTGGAATGTCAGTGTTCTGCCATGGCCAGGGAAGAGCCCAGATCTCAATCCCATTGAGCACGTCTGGGCTCTGTTGGATCGGAGGGTGAGGGCTAGGGCCATTCCCCCCAGAAATGTCTGGGAACTTACAGGTGCCTGGTGGAAGAATGGGGTAGCATCTCACAGCAAGAACTGGCAAATCTGGTGCAGTCCATGAGGAGGAGATGCACTGCAGTACTTAATGCAGCTGGTGGCTACAACAGATACTGACTGTTACTTTTGTTCAAGGACACATTATTCTATTTCTGTTTGTCACATGTCTGTGGACCTTGTTCAGTTTATGTCTCAGTTGTTGAATCTTGTTATGTCCATACAAATATTTACACATGTTACGGTTGCTGAAAATAAATGCAGTTGACAGAGTTTAGCTATATAAACCAAGCCCCATTTGCAAACATGCCTTCTACGATGTTGATTAGAAGGCGGTACTTATTTAAATGAGGTAAGAGAATATCCTGTTACCATTGGTGTATTTAAATGAGGTTAAGGTGATGTCAAAAACTGTAAAATCTTATGTTTCACGGAATTGTGGCTGAATGACGACATGGATATTCAGCTAGCAGGATATACGCTGCACCGGCTAGATAGAGCAGCACACTCCAGTAAGACGAGGAGGGCGGTCTGTGCATATTTGTAAACAACAGCGGGTGCACGAAATCTAAGGAAGTCTCTAGATTTTGCTCACCTGAAGTAAAGTATCTTGTGATAAAATGCACACCACACTATTTGCCTAGAGAGTTTTCAGCTATACTTTTTGTAGCTGTTTATTTACCACCACAGACGGATGCTGGCACTAAGACTGCACTCAGTCAGCTGTATAAGAAAATAAGCAAACAGGAAACCGCTCACCCAGAGGCGGCGCTCCTAGTTGCGGGACACTTAAATCAGTACTACCTCATTTCTATCAACATGTTAAAAGTTCAACCAGAAGGGGAAAAAATTCTAGATCACCTTTACTCCACACACAGGGACACGTACAATGCTTTCCCTCGCCCTCCATTTGGTAAATCCACCACAATTCTATCCTCCTGATTCCTGCTTATAAGAAAAAATTCAAGCAGGAAGCACCAGTGACTCAGTCTATAAAAAAGTGGTCAGACGAAGCAGATGCTAAACTACAGGACTGTTTTGCTATCACAGACTGGAACATGTTCCGGGATTCTTCCGATGGCATTGAGGAGTAAACAACATCAGTCACTGGCTTTATCAATAAGTGCATCGAGGACGTCGTCCCCACAGTGACTGAACGTATATTCCCCAACCAGAAGCCATGGACTACAGGCAACACTCGCACTGAGCTAAAGGGTAGAGCTACCGCTTTCAAGGTGCGGGACTCTAACCCAGAAGCTTATAAGAAGTCCTACTATGCCTGTTTTATAGAATTTGGCAGTACATCCAACCGGATGATTTGGGCCTAATTTATTTATATTAATTTACTGTAACTCAGTAAAATCTTTGAAATTGTTGCATGTTGCGTTACATTTTTGTTCAGTATTAAAGCAACAGTCATTTTTCCAACTTTGGTCTTCATACTTTGATCTGGTTTCCTTCAAATATCATCCAGTTTCATGAAAAACATCATTTTGACTGTTCATGACCTTTAACTGGGGGCAATATTGAGTAGCTTGGATGAATAAGGTGACCAGAGGTGCCCAGAGTAAACTGCCTGCTCCTCAGTCCCAGTTGCTAATATATGCATATTATTAGTATATTTTGATAGAACACGCTGAAGTTTATAAAACTGTTTGAATGATGTCTGTGAGTATAACATAACTTATACGGCAGGCAAAAACCTGAGAAAAAATCCAACCAGGAAGTGGGCAATCTGAGGTTGGTTGATTTTCAACTCAGCCCCTACTGAAGATAAAGTGGGATATTGGTCATCTTGCACTTCCTAAGGCTTACACTAGATGTCAATCGTCTTTAGAAACTTGTTTGAGGCTTCTTCTGTAAAGGGGGGCTGAATGAGAGGGGAATGAGTCAGAGGTCTGACAGCAGTCACAAGCTGGTCACGCGCATTCACATGAGAGGTAGCTCCCGTTCCATTTGCTTTTCTGAAGACAAAGGAATTCTACGGTTGGAATATTATTGAAGTTTTATGTTAAAAACATCCTAAAGATTGATTCTATACATCGTTTGACATGTTTCTATGGACTGTAACGGAACTTTTTGACATTTCGTCTGCAACTAGTTAACACGCATCGTGAGTTTTAATTTGTTTACCAAACGCACTAACAAAAGTAGCTATTTGGACATAAATGATGGACATTATCGAACAAATCAAACATTTATTGTGGAACTAGGATTCCTGGGAGTGCATTCTGATGAAGATCATCAAAGGTAAGTGAATATTTATAATGTTATTTCTGACTTCTGTTGACTGCACAAACAATCTTTTTGGCTTGTTGGGTCTCTGAGCGCCGTACTCAGATTATTGCATGGTTTGCTTTTTCCGTAAAGCTTTTTTGAAATCTGACACAGTGGTTGCATTGAGGAGAAGTGTATCTATATTTCCATGTAGAACACTTGAATTTTCATCAACATTTATAATGAGTATTTCTGTAAATTTATGTGGCTCTCTGCAAAATCACAGGATGTTTTTGGAACTACTGAACATGTATACTGAGATTTTTTTATATAAATATGAACTTTATCGAACAAAACATACATGTATTGTGTAACATGAAGTCCTATGAGTGTCATCTGATGAAGATCTTCAAAGGTTAGTGATTACTTCTATCTCTATTTCTGATTTTTGTGACTCCACTCTTTGGCTGGAAAAATGGCGGTGTTTTTCTGTGACTTGGCTCTGACCTAACATAATCGTTTGTGGTGCTTTCGCTGCAAAGCCTATTCGAAATCGGACACTGTGGTGGGATTAACAACAAGATTACCTTTAAAATGGTATAAGATACTTGTATGTTTGAGGAATTCTTATTATGAGATTTCTGTTATTTTGAATTTGGTGCCCTGCACTTTCACTGGCTGTTGTCATATCGATCCCGTTAACGGGATCTCAGCCCTAAGATGTTTAAAAAGGCAAATGTATTTTATAAAAAATAATAACAATAATCAGAAATGATAAAATAGTTTGACAACCCTGTTTGTACGATTTTAAATTATATTAATCTAAACCGTTTATCTTTTCCAGTGATGAACACATGGATGCCTCATGGTATGGTATGGGAAAATGGTCCAACTTTGAGCATCTTTATCTCTTGAATGTTTTGGCATTCAGGTCCCAAAAGCCACTATAGCCTCTCCCCTGAATCTGACACACCATCACCATCACCAGGCGGGGCAGGGCAGGGTTGGCTCGACTGTGGCTGAGGACGGACTGTGGCTGACCGCTGACCACACACATTCCCCTCACACACACTCAGGCTAGAGGAAGCACAGCTCCAGCCACAGGACAGACCTGTCTGACAGGATAGAAAAATGCATCAGTTTGCAACATGATGACTAATGTTCTGCTGGAAGTGAAGGAATCAAACATGGCCTACAAACAAACAGTCAGCAGCTGATTCAGGATGTCTGACACTACATGACAGAAACCTGGGAGCTACAGCCTGATCCAACTGCCGCTTCTCTGGGAGGACATAACGTTACTAGTTGTACAGGACAAATTGGGCTTCCTCACTGAAATAGGACAGGACAAAATGTTTTTTTTTGTGTGGTTTAAAAAACAAATGGTATACTTTTATGGTTGAAAAGGGATATCCAAAGTTTAAAAACTGTAAAGTCCATACATTTAAAAGGGTAAAAAATAAAATGTAAAAGTAGTGGGAAGTCTTGAGGTCTTGTCCTCCCCCCTTGCTAGCCCTGAAAGCAAATGAACTTTATAACCAAACAAGAAGAGAACAGGGGATATCTTTGGTCAACCTTTCACAAACACCATCCATGTTATTGAACAAAGACATCTCTTTTCTGGAGAAAATAACTGTTGGAGCCTAACCGTTGTTTGGGTCTTGCTGATATCATGTGGTTGGTAGGGACCCTAAAATACCCTAAAATAGCCTAAATGCCCCGTGCTTGTAAGAAAACATTTCACTTGTCTGAAGGCAGTGGGGATAGGTGGTAACGGGGAGAATTTGGGGCACTTTCACCCCAGCTCTGAAGGCTGATAATATACAGCCACTGACCTCAGACAGATGTGTAGGCCTAATCAGCGTGAACATTGCTGTGCTAGAAGATGTTGGAGCCGGGACCTGCTTGTTGGGTTAGGACAGGTGTCAAAGCTCTTCAATGACCACCTATTTAGTGTGTATTGTATTGTTGATAAAGGGAGCTTGGGTGTTTATTGTTTTATGTCTGTGCATGTAGCACCAGCTCATTTAATGAGACGATTGAAAAACATGCTAGCTAGCAGCTACACACATACATACTGTCATGTAACTTCAAACCATGAATTTGCAGTTCGATGATAAATCCAGTGCCCATAGCACACAGCCTGTCCTCTCAGGTCCAGCTATGCATAATGCATACCGTAGTACTCATTTCAGAGAATGTATTCCATCTAGGAGAGAGAAAACTCATTATTACAAAAACAGCTGAATTAGCTCTTCACTTGATTGGAGATGGGTGGTCGGTGCTCTGCTCTGCCTACCACATCTGAGTCAGCCTAACCACCATCCTGAGGCGATATGGGACAAGGTTCCTATCCGTTCTCAGTGTTCTAAATGTGAACACTACTGCAGAGGAGAGCAGAGAGACCATGGCTGTGCATTCTCAATGTAAAAGGTGTCACTCAGAATGATATGATTACAGAGCTTGGGTCTGGGAGCAGAGAGACCATGACAAAATAAAATTCTGGGAGGGAGACAGAAACACATGATGTGGACACGGTGACTTAACACATGAAGAGTGTTGATATGTGTGTTCTTCAAGACATATATTGTAGATGGAGGTGCTTGCTAAGGTGTTGCATTCTCTCACAATGTACTGTAAAGCCAGTCCACAACCAGCATGATAACTACAGCGGTCTCCTGGCTTCAACCAGCATGACAACTACAGCGGTCTCCTGGCTTCAACCAGCATGACAACTACAATGGTCTCCTGGCTTCAACCAGCATGACAACTACAATGGTCTCCTGGCTTCCACCAGCATGACAACAACAATGGTCTCCTGGCTTCCACCAGCATGACAACAACAATGGTCTCCTGGCTTCAACCAGCATGACAACTACAATGATCTCCTGGCTTCTGTATTCCCCATTATCTCTCACAGATGGAAGGATGCCAATGACGATGAGTGTCCACTTGGGAATGTTTTATCATTAGGTCTAAATCCAATTGCTAACAGAAAGACTGCCGAGAGACTGCCGCACAAAGCTTAAGAAAACAGAGGGGTGTGCTGAACACACAAGTCAGACAACAGAGATATTGTGCATCACAGGAAGAGAGACAGAGAGAAAATAAAATACCAAAGTTTGGCTGGAGTAACTGATTGACACTGACAGCTTCCCTTGTCATTCAAACAATAACCATGAAGCAGAACGGCAAAGAGAGCTTGAACACCGATGACCTAAACCCTTTGATATAGAGCCTCCCTCGGACGACACCATAGCCATGCCATGACTCGTGCATGATAAATTGTGCACTATGGAAATTGTGCACGGTTGTAATCAAGTTATGCTTGTACAGCCTAATTGAGTTGAGTGGAGATTTTGCAGACGCTGGGTTACAGCGGAACAGCAATGTTTACAGTTCCCTCAACTGGAACTGCTGTTCAACACTGAGAAGAAACAAACAAAGATGGAAAGACCGCTAGGAGATTGGTTGTTATGCCTTTAGATAGGGCCCATTACATAAGAGCACTGTGGTTCTCTGCTCCACAGGGGCCTACACACAGGAGACTGTTGTTTAGAAGAGAAGAGGCCTACTGATGCTCATCTGATTAGCCCCTCAGGGCCTCAAGCTAGGCCCCTCTCTCAGGCCACAGATATCCTGCAATTCGCTTCGGATTTAGAGTACAAACTGTTCTCAACTTCTAAATTCTTGTTCAACTCTCCAGAAATAGAGCTGGTAGGCCAGGATCTAGGCTAGTGCCAAAAACGAGCAAAGAGGACTTAATAAATCAATGTTTTAAACTGGAGACAGTAAGGTACATTTCTCTTATAAACAGAGATGGTATTGTACAGTCTCAGAGATTAGAAGTCTGATAGAGCGGAATAAAATGCTATTAGATGGTCAAGGAGCATCTTCAGCTGTGCTGAGTTATGACAGTCTACTGCGGCACTATGGACGGTATGCTAGACAGGTTGTTTGACAGGTAGCTAGCAAGTTGTGTCATGTCACCTCTCCTGTTCTCAATATACATCAATGAAATGGCATACAAAAACAGCGACCTCACTCTCAAAGGCCCTGATTGCTTCCCTGAAGGGCAAATCCATTTTAAGCTACTCACAATTGATTGACTGCCTTGATTTGACAATAGCTTCCTTGACCTCAATGTCACCAAGACTAAATAACTATGCCTTGGGATCAATGTTACTTCAAATGTTTTTTGGCACTGAGCAAATTTCAGGTGTGCTGAGTACAAACTTGAACATTGTGAAGATTCTGTGCAACTTCCGCACGTGTTTATTGTGAATATTGAGGCTGTACCCGCTATAAATGACAGTTTTAACAGTGGCGGAGGAGGCTACTGTGGCTATTTGATCCTAATCTAGGGCTACCAGAGTGGTCTATCATCAAAAACAAATGGAAGAAAATACATCCCATAACATTTAAACATGGAAATATCTGTTCTATCATTCAGCCTACAGTAGCAGTCAATGTGTGTTGTTCAATGTAGGCCTACAATCCATGAGACATTTGAAAAAAAACATGCAGAGCTTTACATTAACTGGTTTATCCACTTGTGACTGAAAATGTTGAGTTATTACAGAGAATAAGACAGCATATTCAAGACCATCTCAAAATGTATTTTCACGTCCGGATGAAAAGCAGCCCAAAGTAAAGGCCCGGAAGCTAGGATATGCATATAATTGGTAGATTTGGATAGAAAACACTCAAGTTTCTAAAACTGTTAAAATAATGTCTGTGGGTATAACAGAACTGATATGAAAGGCGAAACCCAGAGGACAAACCACCCCCCTTCCAACAAAAAAAATTCAGCCTACAGCCTACCACTGTTTCCAATGGCTTTCATGTTTATTATGAGGCCAAAAACTCCCAGATTGCATTTCCTAGGGCTTCCACTAGATGCCAACTGTCTTTAGAAAGAGTTTCAGGCTTGTTTTTGGAAAAAGGAGCTAGAATTTGTAGTTTTCCCTAGGTGGCTCCCATTTTGACTGTAGTGTTTTCATGCGCTTGGATGAAAGTGCGTTCTTTGTTGTTGATCTCCGGTAAAGACAATAACGATTCTCTGTCTTAAATTTGATCGTTTATTTACATATTAGGGTACCTTAGGTTTGATTATAAACGTTGTTTGACTTGTTTGGACAAGTTTATTGGTAACGTTTGGGATTAATTTTTTATGCATTTTGAAGGAGGGAAACCGGTGGATTATTGAATGAAGCGCGCCAGCTAAACAGAATTTTTGGGGATATAAAGAAGGACATTATCGAACAAAAGGACCATTTGTGATGTAGCTGGGACCTTTTGAAGATCTTCTTCTGTTGGCACTCCAAAGGTAAGGCATTTATTATATCGCTGTTTCTGACTTTCGTGGAGCACCTGTCGCACCTGTCTGGCACTGTCCTCAGATAATAGCATGGTGTGCTTTCACCATAAAGCCTTTTTGAAATCTGACACAGCGGCTGGATTAACAAGAAGATAAGCTTTATTTTGATGTATAACACTTTTATTTTCATGATTGTTAAATATTTATAATTCTGTAATTTGAATTTCACGCTCTGCAATTTCACCGGATGTTGTTGAGGTGGGTCGCTAGCGGAACACTTGCGCTAGAAACGTTAAGACATATGACTTGCTTTTCAAAGATAGCTAGAAATTAACACATTTTGTGCTCTTGTAGGAAGCAACCACTCTCCCATTGCTGACTATAAATGTGCCATCACTGGGCTAACAACTCACTAACTAGCAAATAATATGAACAAATGTGCACAGGTGGCTACATGCAGCTCTCACTTTGATTTCAAAACAAGGCATCTACTCGACCACTCATGCTGTAAACACAGTCCAGTTCAATGTGAATGGCACAGATCCATATATGGCAATGGCTATTTGCATATAGGCCTAATGCAGCTCGGATTGGTTATGGTGCACTGCTCTGTGTAGAGTACGGGCCTGGGTCATGCTTGTCATTGAAATAGAATCCTACTCCAATGCGCTCTGCCTATAACAAAATATCTTCAAATAAAATGGTATTTGTCACGAGCCAAATAAAACATGAAATGCTTACTTACAAGCCCTTAACAATGCAGTTCAAGAAATAGAGTTAAGAAAATATTTACTAAATAAACTAAAATACAAATAAAAAAAGTAACAATTAAATAACAATAATGAGGCTATATACAGGGGGTACCACTACCGAGTCAATGTGCGGGGGAGGGGTCAATGTAAATAGTCCGGTTGGCCATTTTATTAATTGTTCAGCAGTCTTATGGCTTGGGGGTAGAAGCTGTTAAGGAGCCTTTCGGACCTAGACTTGGAGCTCCGGTACTACTTGCCATGCGGTAGCAGAGAGAACAGTCTATGACTTAGATGACTGGAGTCTGATATTAAAAAGGTGCCACTCTCAAGGAAATGTTGTTTTAAAAAATGAGAGGTGTAACAGTACATGTATTTGTACCAAACCGTTCGGTACAGGGACCTGGGTTCGGTCCACACTGTGAATCCAAATGAATACATAAAAAAAATATATACAAAATAAAAACAATAGGCCTATAGGCTATGCGTACGCTGCATAGTAGGCCTATGCCTCATGAGTAAACATGAGTGTGAAAACAAATTCAGGCTATTCCAAAACGAATCCTAAGCCTAATTGGCGCATTTCAAACCAGTATGTTGCCACGCTCAACGAGAATAGCCTATGCAGCTGACAACACCTCAAATATGTGACACATTTATGCATACCCCAGTATGTTGGCGCCGAAGATGGCGCCAGAGAACATGGCTGACGTTTTACATCCTCCCAACGAATTGTGCTATTTTGTATTTTTTACTTTAAGGAGTCCGACGAGAAGGATATCCTGCTTTCACTGGAACAGGCCCAGATCCACACCTTTTGCGTGAAGAAAAGACACTGGGAAAAGAGGCCGCAGATCGGGCACCCTTCTGAGAATCTGGAGGCGAGCGAATAAACTCCCATTGCCTCCCATTCTTCTTGCTAACGTGCAATCATTGTCAAATAAAATGTATGACCTACGATTAGGATTACCCTCCCAAAGGGACATTAAAAACGGTAACATCTTATGTTTCACAGAGACGTGCTGAACGAAGATACTGACAATATAGAGCTTACGGGATTTTCCATGCACCGGCAGAACAGAGACGCCACCTCTGGTAAGACGAGGGGTGGGGGTGTGCGTCTTTTGTCAATTACAGCTGGTGCGCGGTGTCTAATATTAAAGTAGTCTCGAGGTATTGCTCGCCTGAGGTAGAGATCCTTATGATAAGCTGTAGACCACATTATCCAGCAAGAGAGTTCTCATCTGTATTATTCGTAGCCATCTATTTACCACCACAAAGCGAAGCTGGCACTAAAACCTCTCTCAACCAACTCTATAAGGCCATAAGCAAAGAAGAAAATGCTCACACAGAAGCGGCACTCCTAGTGGCTGGGAACTTTAATGCTGGCAAACTTAAATCATTTTAAAAACAATTTTACCAGCATGTCACATGTGCAACCAGGGGGGGGGGAATCCTAGATCACCTTTACTCCACACACACAGATGCACACAAAGCTCTCCCCGGCCCTCCATTTGGCAAATCTGACCCTACTTCTATCCTCCGGATTCCTGCTTACAAGCAAAATCTAAAGCAGGAAGTACCAGTGACTCGCTCAATACGGAAGTGGTCAGATGACGCAGATCCTACACTCCAGGAACGTTTTACATAGCACAGACTGGAATATGTTCCGGGATTCATCCAATGGCATTGAGGAATACATCACCTCAGTCATCGGCTTCATCAAAATGTGCATCGATGACGTCGTCCCCACAGTGGCTGTAAATACAGTTGAAGTCGGAAGTTTACATACACCTTAGACAAATACATTTAAACTCAGTTTTTCACAATTCCTGACATTTAATCATTGTAAAAATTCCCTGTCTTAGGTCAGTTCGGATCACCACTTTAGTTTAAGAACGTGAAATGTCAGAGTAATAGTAGAGAGAATTATTTATTTCAGCTTTTATTTCTTTCATCACATTCCCAGTGGGTCAGATGTTTACATGCACTTAAATAGTATTTGGTAGCATTGCCTTTAAATTGTTTCACTTGGGTCAAACGTTTCGGGTAACCTTCCATAAGCTTCCCACAATAAGTTGTGTGAATTTTGGCACGTTTTTCCTGAGCTGGTGTAACGGAGTCAGATTTGTAGGCCTCCTTCCTCGCACACGCTTTTTTAGATCTTCCCACAAATGTTCTATAGGATTGAGGTCAGAGATTTGTGATGGCAACTCCAATACCTCGACTTTGTTGTCCTTAAGCCATTTTGCCACAACTTTGGAAGTATGCTTGGGGTCATTGTCCATTTGGAAGACCCATTTGCAACCAAGCTTGAACTTCCTGACTGATGTCTTGAGATGTTGCTTCAATATATCCACACAATTTCAAATCAAATCAAATTTTATTTTTCACATACACATGGTTAGCAGATGTTAATGTGAGTGTAGCGAAATGCTTGTGCTTCTAGTTCTGACAATGCAGTAATAACCAACGAGTAATCTAACCTAACAATTCCACAACTACTACCTTATACACACAAGTGTAAAGGGATAAAGAATATGTACATAAAGATATATGAATGAGTGATGGTACAGAACAGCATAGGCAAGATGCAGTAGATGGTATCGAGTACAGTATATACATATGAGATGAGTAATGTAGGGTATGTAAACAAAGTGGCATAGTTTAAAGTGGCTAGTGATACATGTATTACATAAAGATGCAGTAGATGATATAGAGTACAGTATATACATATGAGATGAGTAATGTAGGGTATGTAAACATTATATAAAGCGTCATTGTTTAAAGTGTCTAGTGATACATTTATTACATCCAATGTTTTATTATTACAGTGGCTGGAGTTGAGTCAGTATGTTGGCAGCAGCCACTCAATGTTAGTGGTGGCTGTTTAACAGTCTGATGGCCTTGAGATAGAAGCTGTTTTTCAGTCTCCCGGTCCCTGCTTTGATGCACCTCTACATATTCCTGGTCGTCATCTCTCATGATGTCAACTATTTTGTGAAGTGCACCAGTCCCTCCTGCAGCAAAACACCCCCACAACATGATGCTGCCATCCCCGTGCTTCATGGTTGAGATGGTGTTCTTCGGCTTGTCAAAACATAATGATGGTCATTATGGTCAAACAGTTCTATTTTTGTTTCATCAGACCAGAGGACATTTCTCCAAAAAGTACAATATTTGTCCCCATGTGCAGTTGCAAACCGTAGTGTGGCTTTTTAATGGTGGTTTTGGAGCAGTGGCTTCTTCCTTGCCGAGTGGCCATTTAGGTTATGTCGATATAGGACTCGTTTTACTGTGGATATCGATACTTTTGTACATGTTTCCTCCAGCATCCTCACAAGGTCCTTTGCTGTTGTTCTGGGATTGATTTACACTTTTCACACCAAAGTATACTCATCTCTAAGAGACAGAACACGTCTCCTTCCTGAGCGGTATGACGGCTGCGTGGTCCCATGGTGTTTATACTTGCATACTATTGTTTGTACAGATGAACGTTGTACCTTCAGGCATTTGGAAATTGCTCTCAAGGATGAACCAGACTTGTGGAGGTCTAAAAATGTTTTTCCTGAGGTCTTGACTGATTTCTTTTGATTTTCCCATGATGTCAAGCAAAGAGTCACTGAGTTTGAAGGTAGGCCTTGAAATACATCCACAGGTACACCTTCAATTGACTCAAATGATGTCAATTAGCCTATCAGAAGCTTCTAAAGCCATAACACCATTTTCTGGAATTTTCCAAGCTGTTTAAAGGCACAGTCAACTTAGTGTATGTAAACCTAACCGGCTTGCCAAAACTATAGTTTGTTGACAAGAAATTTGTGGAGTGGTTGAAAAATGAGTTTTAAATGACTCCAACCTAAGTGTACGTGAACTTCTGACCTCAACTGTACATATCCCAACCAGAAGCCATGGATTACAAGCAACATCCGCATCGAGCTAAAGGCTAGAGCTGCCAATTTCAAGGAGCAGGAGACTAATCCGGACGCTTATAAGAAATCCCGCTATGCCCTCAGACGAACCATCAAACAAGCAAAGCGTCAATACAGGATTAAGATTGAATCCTACTACACTGGCTCTGACGCTCGTCGGATGTAGCAGGGCTTGAAAACTATTACGGACTACGAAGGGAAACCCAGACATGAGCTGCCCAGTGACACAAGCCTACCAGACGAGCTAAATGCCTTTTAGGCTCTCTTTGAGGCAAGCAACACTGAAGCATGCACCAGGGCACCATCTGTTCTGGATTACTGTGTGATAATGCTCTCGGTAGCCGATGTGAACAAAACCATTACACATAGGTCAACATTCACAAAGCCGCTGGGCCAGACGGATTACCAGGACGTGTACTCAAAGCATGCGCGGACCAAGTGTCTTCACTGACATTTTCAACCTCTCCCTGACCAAGTCTGAAATACCTACATGTTTCAAGCAGACCACCATCACCATAGTCCATCAACAGTATCCTCCAGGACACCCTAGACCCACTCCAATTCACATACCGCCCCAACAGGTCCACAGATGACGCCATTTCAATCGCACTCCACATTGCCCTTTCTCATCAGGACAAAAGGAACACCTATGTGAGAATATTGTTAATTGACTACAGCTCAGCATTCAACACCGTAGTGCCCACAAAGCTCATCACTAAGCCAAGGACTCTGGGACTAAACACCTCCCTCTGCAACTGGATCCTGGATTTCCTGACGGGCCATCCCCAAGTAGGTAGAGTAGGCAACAACCCGTCTGCCACGCTGATCCTTAACACTGGGGCCTCTCAGGGGTGTGTACTTAGTCTCCTACTGTATTCCCTGTTCACCCATGACTGCGTGGCCAAACACGACTCCAACACCATCATCAAGTTTGCTGACGACACAACAGTGGTAGGCCTGATCACCGACAATGATGAGATGGCCTATAGAGAGGAGGTCAGAGAACTGGCAGTGTGGTGCCAGGACAGCAACCGCTCCCTCAATGTGTGCAAGACTAAGGAGCTGATCGTGGACTACAGGAAAAGGCGGGCCGAACAGGCCACCATTAGTGGAGCGGGTCGAGAGTTTCAAATTCCTTGGTGTCCACATCACCAATGAACTATCATGGTCCAAACATACCAAGCCAGTCGTGAAGAGGGCACGGCAAACTCTTTTCCCCCGCAGGAGACTGAAAAGATTTGGCATGGGTCCCCAGATCCTCAAAAGGTTCTACAGCTGCAACATCCATGGCATCCTGACCGGTTGGATCACTGCCTGGTATGGTAACTGCTCTGCATCTGACCGTAAGGTGCTACAGAGGGTAGTGTGAACGGCCCAGTACATCACTGGGGCCAAGCTTCCTGCCATCCAGGACCTATATAATAGGCGGTATCAGAGGAAAGCCCATAAAATTATCAGAGACTCCAGTCACCTGTCACGCCCTGGCCTTAGTTATCTTTGTTTTCTTTATTATTTTGGTTAGGTCAGGGTGTGACATGGGGGATTTGTGTTTTTCTGGTCTATGGTTTTTTGTATGTTTATGGGGCTGTTTCCTTTCTAGGTAGTTTGTAGGTCTATGGTTGCCTAGATTGGTTCTCAATTAGAGGCAGCTGTCTATCGTGGTCTCTGATTGGGAACCATATTTAGGCAGCCATATTCTGTGGGTACTTTGTGGGTGGTTGTCTTCTGTCATTGCACCAGATAGGACTGTTTCGGTTTTCACATTTGTTGTTTTGTATTGTGTAGTGTTCTCGTGTATGGTCTTTATTAAACATGTTGAACTCTAACCACGCTGCATTTTGGTCCTCCTATCCTTCAGCGGAAGAAAGCCGTTACATCACCCAAGTTATAGACTGTTTTCTCTGCTACCGCACGGCAACCGGTACTGGAGCGCCAAGTCTAGGACCAAAAGGCTCCTCAACACCTTCTACCCCCAAGCCATAAGACTGCTGAATAATTCATAAAATCACCACCGGACAATTTACAGTGACCCCCCCCCTTGTACACTGCTGCTACTCGCTGTTTGTTTGTTACCTTTGCATAGTCACTTCACCCCAACCTACATGTACAGATTACCTCAACTAGCATGTACTCCCACACACTGACTCGGTACCAGTACCCCCTGTATATAGCCTTGTTTTTGTTATTCTTATTGTGTTACTTTTTATTTTAGTCTACTTTGTAAATATTTTCTTCTTCTTGAATAGCACTTTTGGTTAAGCATTTCACGGTAAAGTCTCTTGTTGTATTCGCCGCATGTGACAAATAAAGTTTGATTTGAGTATACTAGAGCAAGACGGAAATGCAAAGAAACAACACAACATAGTCTCCCCTCTGCATTCAAGCAGCCCTTGGCAGCTGATTCTGACCGGGCCAAATAGCCTACCTATCGCTCTTGGAATCTATCTTTATGTTTTTTACAGTTCTTGGTTTATGCGTCCATTCTCGGTGATGGAGAATAGTGGGTTCAGCACCTCATGAAAGTACTCACGCCACTTTACAAACTTCCCTCTTGCATCCATTTCAGGAAACTGGTAGTACCGGCTCTATATAAGCAAGCCAAAGTTTTCATTGAATTCGCCAATGCACCTTTTGTTGTGCCTACTTAACAGTGACAGCCCATCACATTAACCGGGAGTGGAAGATGTACCACGCTACAGACACACCCCCTTTATGAGCATCACAAGTGCGCATCTGGCACTGAAGGAGGCTGTCATGGTGCGTTCGTAACCAAGCGGGAAGTGAGAATTTATCACATACGACTAGGAAAAGTCCACTTGAACGGCCCTCAAACTGGTAAATACTAGGACTGGGACGAAACCAGTATCGCAATCCTCATTAGTATCGTGGCAAGGAAACGAAACACAAAACAGAATTAACTTCTTTAGGAAAACACCCCTAATGTTGGAAACAAACATCATTAGTGTAATGGTTTTCCTCCTCTTCGTCTGAAGAGGAGGTGTGGTATGGATCAGACCAAGATGCATGGCATGGTAAGTGTTCATGATGTTTATTTTAAAGACAAACTGAACACTAAAATAATAAACGTAACATGAATAACCGAAACCGAAAACAGTACCGTGTGGTGAACAAACACAGACACGGAAACAAACACCCACCAACAAACAGTGAAACCCAGGCTACCTAAGTATGATTCTCAATCAGAGACAACTAATGACACCTGCCTCTGATTGAGAACCATACTAGGCCGAAACATAGAAATCCCAAAATCATAGAAAAACAAACAGACTGCCCACCCCAACTCACGCCCTGACCATACTAAATAACTACAAACAAAGGAAATAAAGGTCAGAACGTGACAATTAGGTTGTCACCCGAACTCACATTTCTTTATTTTACATACAGCATGTTTTTTAAAGGACTAAAGAGTTTAGTCGGCGTCATGTTTTTATTTTTGACAGAAATATTGGGATACTACATCACAGCCCTAGTAATTACTAGTGGGAAACTCGTTTATCATCCTGAGCACCCAGTTCTTCCACAGTGACCTCTGACTCCACCTACTAAGGAAATTGCCTCTTTAACAGCATTTTCGGCAGATAAATTCAACATCAAAACAGCATTTATAAAAAGCAAATCTATTCATGTGGTTTTGGAAATCTAGAATTTGTTTACAAGAATGATAGGTGTACTTTTAGTTTATGGTTGGGCACAGCTTGTTGCCCATTTGCCAATTTCCGTTAAAATCACATGAACGCATCCAACTGGCATTTACGACTTCACAACTGGTAAATTCCCACCTCCCACATGGTTACAAACGTAGCATCAGAGTGTAAACTTCAGAGGCCCAACATAACAATCTGGTAACAGCAGACAATGCAAGGAACATTGTGAATGCTGAACAGTGTGAATGGCATTTCATTTTTCCGCTGTACCCAAACCGAACTGTGACCACAAAACTGCAATATGTTCCGAACCGTTCTCTCTCTGATCAACAGTGGAAAGAGAGACCACACAAGTAGGCTACAGACAGTAGAGTCAGAGAGCTCACGGACTCAAAACACAAAAACACACTGGAACTTCAACTGTTTCCGATCACTATCACATCACTCACTCCCAGATTCAGCAATCACATTTTTTAATGAGTCAAAAAGACTTGATGAGATCATTTCTCTATTGATTAATAGATCTCCCGGGAAACCAAACTTATATCTAAAGGGTCTGATGAATAATATGATTAAATGTTCCTCAATCCTCTTTGAATGGGTCGTAATCAGCACGGAGGGACAACTATATATGTAGGCTACCTTCACACAGCCAGGCTGAGGGCAGGACAGAGTAATGAGCAGGGAGGGACTACTGTAGATGTAGGCTACCTTCACACAGCCAGTCTGAGGGCAGGACAGAGTAATGAGCAGGGAGGGACTACTGTAGATGTAGGCTACCTTCACACAGCCAGTCTGAGGGCAGGACAGAGTAATGAGCAGGGAGGGACTACTGTAGATGTAGGCTACCTTCACACAGCCAGTCTGAGGGTTTGGCAGAGTAAGTGAATGCCTTTCCAATCTCTTTTGTCTGGTTGCCACAGAGATCCCATATTCGCCTGCTGGTGCCTGATAATTATTGGTTGATACTGCAGGAATTAGGTTTTGCATTTTTAGAGCGGTAACATTGAATATTTGTTTGCAAAATGTTACTTTTCAAAATTGGTTATTTTTCCCTCCAGCATAATGCCTTGACAAAGCCACTGAATACCGCAAAATACAATGGATAAGGAACATGCCTGGGATTGAGATGTGAATTATGCCACCTAACTCAGCAAATAGGCTACCCCTCAGATGAAGTACCAGCACAGATTAAAACTAACAGTAAACAAAGGGGAATGGCAGAGAGACAAAGCAGAGAGACAACACAACACGGAGAGAAGACAACAGCAGGGATACTCAGACATCAAAGAGCGTGTCAAGACTCTGGGTTATGTTTAGCCTAGCTGATGACTCTGGGTTATGTTTAGCCTAGCTGATGACTCTGGGTTATGTTTAGCCTAGCTGATGACTCTGGGTTATGTTTAGCCTAGCTGATGACTCTGGGTTATGTTTAGCCTAGCTGATGACTCTGGGTTATGTTTAGCCTAGCTGATGACTTGACAGGGTTAGAGAGGGAAGAGAGAGAGACGGAAGATAGAGTGCAGTAAAAGAGGGAGAGAGAAAGAGAGCTGGCATGCTGCCAAGAAGAGGAACCACACACACATAAACTCTCTAGTGTCTCACTAGCAGGTTCATTAAGACAGTCTCTAGCCCTATTCCCCCCCACCCCTTCCTCCTCTCCATCCTCATCCTATCCCATCCTCCTCCTCCCTCTGCATCATCTCCCCCATCATGGCGCTATCCTGCTGCCAACCTGGCTGTGTTCTCGCTGGAACTCCACATCCTGCTGCCAACCTGGCTGTGTTCTCACTGAAACTCCACATCCTGCTGCCAACCTGGCTGTGTTCTCGCTGGAACTCCACATCCTGCTGCCAACCTGGCTGTGTTCTCACTGGAACTCCACATCCTGCTGCCAACCTGGCTGTGTTCTCGCTGGAACTCCACATCCTGCTGCCAACCTGGCTGTGTTCTCACTGGAACTCCACATCCTGCTGCCAACCTGGCTGTGTTCTCGCTGGAACTCCACATCCTGCTGCCAACCTGGCTGTGTTCTCACTGGAACTCCACATCATGCTGCCAACCTGGCTGTGTTCTCGCTGGAACTCCACATCCTGCTGCCAACCTGGCTGTGTTCTCACTGGAACTCCACATCCTGCTGCCAACCTGGCTGTGTTCTCGCTGGAACTCCACATCCTGCTGCCAACCTGGCTGTGTTCTCACTGGAACTCCACATCCTGCTGCCAACCTGGCTGTGTTCTCTCTGGAACTCCACATCCTGCTGCCAACCTGGCTGTGTTCTCGCTGGAACTCCACATCCTGCTGCCAACCTGGCTGTGTTCTCACTGGAACTCCACATCCTGCTGCCAACCTGGCTGTGTTCTCACTGGAACTCCACATCCTGCTGCCAACCTGGCTGTGTTCACACTGGAACTCCACATCCTGCTGCCAACCTGGCTGTGTTCACACTGGAACTCCACATCCTGCTGCCAACCTGGCTGTGTTCTCGCTGGAACTCCACATCCTGCTGCCAGCCTGGCTGTGTTCTCGCTGGAACACCACATCCTGTTGCCAGCCTGGTTGTGTTCTCACTGGAACTCCACATCCTGTTGCCAACCTGGCTGTGTTCTCACTGGAACTCCACATCCTGTTGCCAGCCTGGCTGTGTTCTCACTGGAACTCCACATCCTGCTGCCAACCTGGCTGTGTTCACACTGGAACTCCACATCCTGCTGCCAACCTGGCTGTGTTCTCGCTGGAACTCCACATCCTGCTGCCAACCTGGCTGTGTTCTCACTGGAACTCCACATCCTGCTGCCAGCCTGGCTGTGTTCTCGCTGGAACTCCACATCCTGCTGCCAACCTGGCTGTGTTCTCACTGGAACTCCACATCCTGCTGCCAGCCTGGCTGTGTTCTCGCTGGAACTCCACATCCTGCTGCCAGCCTGGCTGTGTTCTCGCTGGAACTCCACATCCTGCTGCCAACCTGGCTGTGTTCTCACTGGAACTCCACATCCTGCTGCCAGCCTGGCTGTGTTCTCGCTGGAACTCCACATCCTGCTGCCAACCTGGCTGTGTTCTCACTGGAACTCCACATCCTGCTGCCAACCTGGCTGTGTTCTCACTGGAACTCCACATCCTGCCGCCAACCTGGCTGTGTTCTCACTGGAACTCCACATCCTGCTGCCAGCCTGGCTGTGTTCTCGCTGGAACTCCACATCCTGCTGCCAACCTGGCTGTGTTCTCGCTGGAACTCCACATCCTGCTGCCAACCTGGCTGTGTTCACACTGGAACTCCACATCCTGCTGCCAATCTGGCTGCCGCCTGAAACACCGCTACCACAGCAGCACCTCCACTAACACTGCTGCACAGCACACCAACAGGCCCGGAGGATAAAAGCACACTCACACATGATCATGGATGCAGACACACACAAACACGCTGCAACAAGATCCTACTATGATCAATCATTTCTGTTCAGAGAACAAGGACAATATGAAACTAAATATGATGCAGAAGGACAAAGAGGGTAATACACTGACTGCAATAGTGAGGCTAGGCTCAGACAGGATTAAGAGGAACCTCACAAGAGGAGATGGGGTGGATGGCAGTCTTCTGATAGAGCCTTGGCTCAGATCTAGGAAGTGACAGACAGACAGGCAGACAGTGGGTGCTTGCCCTCTGGAGGCACATGGAGGACAGGAGCCCCCCCCCCCCTACTTTCTAGTCAAAACATAACAAGCACATCTTTTTGGATTAACGTTTAACACAAGCTCGTGTTTGTCTTGGTTCTACAAGCACAAAGTCCTCCTAAGTGGGATGACATGTCCCCAGAGGGGTTTCAGAGCTGAACCTTAGTCCTGTCTGTCCCTGTCCCACAGTGTGCTAGATGAATAACCCAGGAGTTTAGCCAACTTCAACAGTCACTCAGTCAGCTAGTCATCCAGTAAGTCAGGTAGTCATCCAGTCAGTCAGGTAATCAATCGGGTAGTCATCCAGTTAGTCAGGTAATCAGTCAGTCAGTCAGGTTTCCAAGAAGGAAATGCCTGGCTTGCTGTTGTACAGAGCGCATCATATTACAGTGTAAGCCACACAACGGTCTGTGTTGCTCTGTACAGTACATATTAGAGGTCGACCGATTATTTATTTTTTTAATTTTTATTTCACCTTTATTTAACCAGGTAGGCTAGTTGAGAACAAGTTCTCATTTGCAACTGCGACCTGGCCAAGATAAAGCATAGCAGTGTGAGCATACAACAAAGAGTTACACATGGAGTAAACAATTAACAAGTCAATAACACAGTAGAAAACAAAGGGGGGGTCTATATACAATGTGTGCAAAAGGCATGAGGAGGTAGGCAAATAATTACAATTTTGCAGATTAACACTGGAGTGATAAATGATCAGATGGTCATGTACAGGTAGAGATATTGGTGTGCAGAAGCGCAGAAAAGTAAATAAATAAAAACAGTATGGGGATGAGGTAGGTGAAAAGGGTGGGCTATTTACCAATAGACTATGTACAGCTGCAGCGATCGGTTAGCTGCTCAGATAGCTGATGTTTGAAGTTGGTGAGGGAGATAAAAGTCTCCAACTTCAGCGATTTTTGCAATTCGTTCCAGTCACAGGCAGCAGAGTACTGGAACGAGTAATCGGAATGGACAAATAATTAGGGCCGATTTCAACAATCAGAAATCAGTAATTTTGAACCTTTATTTATTCTTTATTTAACTAGGCAAGTCAGTTAAGAACACATTCTTATTTTCAATGATGGCCGAGGAACGGTGGGTTTACCTTGTCAGCGCAGGGATTCAATCTTGCAACCTCATGGTTAACTAGTCCAACGCTCTAACCACCTGCCTGTAACATTTGCCAGAATTTTACATAATTAAAAAGGTTGAAGGTTGTGCAATGTAACAGGAATATTTAGACTGATGGATGCCACCCGTTAGATAAAATACGGAACGGTTCCGTATTTCACTGAAAGAATAAACGTTTTGTTTTCGAGATGATAGTTTCCGGATTCGACCATATTAATGACCTACGGCTCGCATTTCTGTGTGTTATTATGTTATAATTAAGTCTATGATTTGATGGAGCAGTCTGACTGAGCAATGGTAGGCACCAGCAGGCTCATAAGCATTCATTCAAACAGCACCTTTGTGCGTTTTGCCAGCAGCTCAAATGTTTATGACTTCAAGCCTATTAACTCCCGAGATTAGGCTGGTGTAACGATGTGATGTGAAATTGCTAGCTAGTTAGTGGAGTGCGCGCTAATAGCGTTTCAAACGTCACTCGCTCTGAGACTTGGAGTAGTTGTTCCCCTTGCTCTGCAAGGGCCACGGCTTTTGTGGAGCGATGGGTAACGCTGCTTCAAGGGTGGCTATTGTCGTTGTGTTCCTGGTTCGAGCCCAGGTAGGAGCGAGGAGAGGGACGGAAGCAATACTGTTACACTGGCATTACTAAAGTGCCTATAAGAACATCCAATAGTCAAAGGTATATGAAATACAAATGGTAGAGAGAAATAGTCCTATAATTCCTATAATAACTACAATCTAAAACTTCTTACCTGGGAATATTGAAGACTCATGTTAAAACGAACCACCAGCTTTCATATGTTCTCATGTTCTGAGCAAGGAACTTAAACGTTAGCTTTCTTACATGGCACATATTGCACTTTTACTTTCTTCTCCAACACTTTGTTTTTGCATTTTTTAAACCAAATTGAACATGTTTCATTATTTATTTGAGGCTAAATTGATTTTATTTATGTATTATATTAAGTTAAAATAAGTGTTCATTCAGTATTGTTGTAATTGTCATTATTACAAATGTTTTAAAAAATAATAAAAAATAAAATAAAAATTGGCCGATTAATCGGTATCGGCGTTGTAAAATCATAATCGGTCGACCTCTAGTACATATCATACCAGATCAAGTAAGACCTGGGCATTAGTAAAGGCTTAGAGGCCTACTGGACTTGTGCTGCTCCCATCACTCAAACCAGGGACATGTTCATCTCCTTGCCTCTCACCACCTCAAGCCATGCGGGACTGTGACCCACTGCAACAGAGCTAAACGAAGGAGCAGCTTTCCATGACAAATCACATGCCATCCATCATCACAAAAGAACACACCCAGAGGACAGACAACATGCACTTGAAGTCAGAAGTTTACATACACCTTAGCCAAATACATTTAAACTCAGTATTTCACAATTCCTGACATTTAATCCTAGTAAGAATTCCCTGTTTTAGGTCAGTTAGGATCACCACTTTATTTTAAGAATGTGAAATGTCAGAATAATAGTAGAGATAATTATTTTTTCAGATTTTATTTCTTTCATCATATTCCCAGTGGGTCAGAAGATTACATACACTCAATTAGTATCCGGTAGCATTGCCTTTACATTTTCTAACTTGGGTCAAACATTTCGAGTAGCCTTCCACAAGCTTCCCACAATAAGTTGGGTGAACTTTGGCCCATTCCTCCTGACAGAGCTGGTGTAACTGAGTCAGGTTTGTAGGCCTCCTTGCTCGCACCTGCTTTTTCAGTTCTTCCCAAAAATGATCTATGGGATTGAGGTCAGGGCTTTGTAATGACCACTCCAATACCTTGACTTTGTTGTCCTTTGGAAGTATGCTTGGGGTCATTGTCCATTTGGAAGACCCATTTGCAACCAAGCTTGAACTTCCTGACTGATGTCTTGAGATGTTGCTTCAATATAGCCACATAATTTGAAATTGTGGTATAGTGAATTATAAGTGAAAAAGTCTGTAAATAATTGTTGGAAAAACTACTTGTCATGCACAAAGTAGATGTTATAACCGACTTGCCAAAACTATAGTTTGTTAACAATAAATTTGTGGAGTGGTTGAAAAACAAGTTTTAATGACACCAACCTAAGTATATGTAAACTTCCGACTTCAACTGTAAGTAGCAGAGCTGGGTTTAACATTAGCACTACAGAACATACTGACTGAGAAAGTTGGTAGAATATCGAATATGGTTTGAGGCTGCATTGGACAAGCAGCAGTGCACGATTAGCAGAACGTAATGAGGAACTAGTTGGTAGAAGAGAGAGTTTTCCCTAGGTCTGTATGATTTAGGAGGCCTCTTTGGAGTGACAACTTCATGCTAATACATCTTTAAATGTAACCACAGGGAACACAAGACTAAGTTAGGCTATTGGCTAATCCTGAGTTTTACTGTGAATACTGTATATAATTTGTCAGTACAGCAACAAGGCAAAGTCTGGCAGTGCAATATAACAGCCAGTCACTATCATGGCTACATTGACTTGTCCACTGTCCTCTTCTGGCCAATGGTCATCATCCTCCGAGGACAGAGAGACAGTGAGGACACACAGGACTACACCAATCAGAGGACAGGAATACACCAGCTAGCAAGCCAGCCTCTCTTTCTCAATTCAAGTTTCAATTCAATTTAAGGGCTTTATTGGCATGGGAAACATTGTTTACATTGCCAAAGCAGGTGAAATAGATCATTAACAAAATTGAAATAAAACAAAAAAAATGACAGTAAACATTACACTCACAAAGAAATATGAAGCAGCCATGTAAAGAATTACGCAACATTTCTTAAAATCAAAGTTGGCCATTATTTGAGCTGAAGCGAGAGAAAATACACTGACTTCAGAATGGAATGTTGCCTTTTCACATCTCATACAGTATGTTGCCTGACTACAATATTTTATCTTGATACGTTAATAAATATATGCTGTGTTAATTTTGGCATGTTTACCTGCCTACGTACTGAAGATAGCAAGCCCGTAATAAGTCAATACGGCTAACTGGCTAGCTACAACTGTTAGCTAGTGAAATAGCCACAAAGAACTGTTAGGTAGCTACCCACAAATAATTGACATAATAATATTAGTTTTAGGTCATGTTTGCCTGTTAAACTATCTGGCTAGCTACATTATTACGTTTCACATATAGCTAGCTGATAGTAATGAAGTAAAACGTTTGCTTTGTGTATATCTTGTTTCGTCTATTGTTGCCATTGTCCTGGCTGGAAAAACGTTCAGTGAATGAGGAGGTGAAGCGTGAGGTAATACAGTAGAGGGAGAGCGAGTGCTTCTCAAATGTAAACTTTTATGCATTCTCCACACTCTCGTCCTCACAAGAGCGTACTCAAGAGAATGTCGTACTCAGAGCATGAGCATGTGGAGCACGGTAGTATACATATTGAGAAACACCCAGGGTCTTTGTCACAAATGGCACCATATTCCTTATATATTGCACTACTTTTGACCAGGGCCCATAGTCTTCCCATGCAGGCATTTCGTATAGCTCAGTATCACAGCGCTCTATGCCTCGGTGTAGACTGACTCACAGACAACACTTCAGCCCAAATCCAGAGAGAGACAGGCTTCCTGCTGAGGTGTTTCTGAACCAGACAGAGAGGGAGAAAGACTGGGACAGAGAAGGAGAGTGAGAGAGAGAGATTTGAGACGGAGAGAAAGATTGGCAGGCTGAACCCTCCACTGAGGCATGGGGAGGGTATGAGAGGTAGGGAGGCTGAGTGGAGACATTGGGGCAGTGTTGTCTGACTGATTTCTTCAAGCCTGATTTCAGCCTGATTTCAGCTCACCTGGTTTCCCTGGGCTGCAGTGTGCTATATTGTGTGAGTGGCAGATTGATGGCTGAGAGAAGTAACACAGACAGTAGCCCTATCCTGCATAGATTTAGAAGGGGTCAAATGTGAGACAAGGGCTAGAGCACAGGTTTATTTTTTGCTAAACTTCGGAATTTCTGCGTGAGAGGTCAGCTGCTGCTTTGGGTAACAAAGGCGATATAAAACAGGGCTACAGGAGTTTGGTGGGGATTGGTAGAGGAGATTATTAGCGTGTTTTGATGGAGTGCAGCAGGGCAGAATATCCTTAGCAGGGTCAGTTGGTGATTGCTGAAGAAGACGTGATCCTTAGTTTGGAATGAAATACTGCAGCGCCAGACAAGCAGGAGAGCAGAGCCAGCATGCACTGTGCCAAATATAAACACGCAGTACCGCAAACAGGCCTATGTTGTGACAGGCCACAGTGTACAGACAACAGACACAGTGTAATCTGTCTGAATAAGCCTCAGGATTAGCTGGAATAATGACAGTGTAATACTGTTCCCTTTGATGATTGATCTTTATCAACAGCAGAGAGACACACCTCTATCACTAAACTATCATTAGGTCGACAATTACATGGTAATTAGGGAAGTAACAACTCACCGATAAACATCTGAATCAGGTACCAATACAAGCGTAAGATACAAGTGGGCCGCGGACACCAAACCGATCCCAATGTAGCATGCATCGGTCAGAAAATAGATTCAAACGTTACGAAATCACCGGTTCAACTGATGCGTCCTCTCGTTCAGTGACGAACTGCAGGTAACTGTGTTGACAGTCATTGACCTAGGCAATATCAGTAGCCTAGGCAAACTGTGGACCCAGCTTCACACGCTGACCAACACGAGTTAGGCGGCCTGTTCCTGATCTTGCACATCTGCACGGCACCTTCAGCATATTTAAATGATAAAATGGCTTGCGTGGTATTAGGCTTTACTAGTTGAATGACAACCTATGTAATTTGCTAGGTTATTGTTATCTACACGGCCGGACGACCGTATATCTTTTATTAAAAGCTAACTTCATGCATTGCTTCACATTGTGTTGAAAATATTCTACACATTTGATCATGAGGCTATGAGAAAATATTACAGTTTTCAGGCTAATTTCCTGCAATTCTACACTTTTTGCCATGGGTCTGAGTGAAAAATTTGCTTTTTAATATCTAATCTCATGCTATTGTTCACGTTCCTGTATCATATTGGAACCCATGTCTAGATACAGTTGAAGTCGGAAGTTTACATACACTTAGGTTGGAGTCATTAAAACTTGTTTTTCAACCACTCCACACATTTATTGTTAACAAACTATAGTTTTGGCAAGTCGGTTAGGACATCTACTTCCAACAATTGTTTACAGACAGATTATTTGACTTACTCACAATTCCAGTGGGTCAGAAGTTTACATACACTAAGTTGACTATGCCTTTAAACAGCTTGGAAAATTCCAGAAAATTATGTCATGGCTTTAGAAACTTCTGATAGGCTAATTGACATTATTTGAGTCAATTGGAGGTGTACCTGTGGATGTATTTCAAGGCCTACCTTCAAACTCAGTGCCTCTTTGCTTGACATCATGGGAAAATCAAAGAAATCACCCAAGACTTCAGAAAAAAAATTGTAGACCTCCACAAGTCTGATTCATCCTTGGGAGCAATTTCCAAATGCCTGAAGGTACCACGTTCATCTGTACAAACAATAGTACGCAAGTATAAACACCATGGGACCACGCAGCCGTCATACTGCTCAGGAAGGAGGCGCGTTCTGTCTCCTAGAGATGAATGTACTTTGATGTGAAAAGTGTAAATCAATCCCAGAACAACAGCAAAAGGACCTTGTGAAGATGCTGGAGGAAGCAGGTACAAAAGTATCTATATCACAGTAAAACGAGTCCTATATCGACATAACCTGAAAGGCCGCTCAGCAAGGAAGAAGCCACTGCTCCAAAACTGCCATAAAAAAGCCACACTACAGTTTGCAACTGCACATGGAGACAAAGATCGTACTTTTTGAAGAAATGTCCTCTGGTCTGATGAAACAAAAATAAAGTGTTTGGCCATAATGACCATCGTTATGTTTGGAGGAAAAAGGGGGATGCTTGCAAGCCGAAGAACACCATCCCAACCATGAAGCACGGGGGTGGCAGCATCATGTTGTGGGGGTGCTTTGCTGCAGGAGGGACTGGTGCATTTCACAAAATAGATGGCATCATGAGCGAGGACAATTATGTGGATATATTGAAGCAACATCTCAAGACATCAGTCAGGAAGTTAAAGCTTGGTCGTAAATGAGTCTTCCAAATGGACAATGACCCCAAGCATACTCCCAAAGTTGTGGTAAAATGGCTTAAGGACAACAAAGTCAAGGTATTGGAGTTGCCATCACAAAGCCCTGACCTCAATCCTATAGAAAAATTGTGGACAGAACTGAAAAAGCAGGTGCGAGCAAGGAGGCCTACAAACCTGACTCAGTTACACCAGCTCTGTCAGGAGGAATGGGCCAAAGTTCACCCAACTTATTGTGGGAAGCTTGTGGAAGGCTACCCGAAACGTTTGACCCAAGTTAAACAATTTAAAGGCAATGCTACCAAATACTAATTGATTGTATATAAACTTCTGACCCATTGGGAATATGATGAAAGAAATAAAAGCTGAAATCAATTATTCTCTCTACTATTATTCTGACATTTCACATTCTTAAAATAAAGTGGTGATCCTAACTGACCTAAGACGGGAATTTTTACTAGGATTAAATGTCAGGAATTGTGAAAAAAAACTGAGTTCAAATGTATTTGGCTAAGATGTATGTAAACATCCGACTTCAACTGTACGCATCTTATCATCTTGAAAGGGAAAGATAAACAACATGAATTAACATTAGGGATGTTGAAGTGAGGCAAGGCTGCTGAGTCAATACAGACACACCCTTGTAAGGAGGAGACTGCAGCAGAAAAAACACTGTAAGAAAGGAAATGTCAACTACTACCAAACTGATCACAGCTCTCCCTCGGTTGTTAGACTATATGTCCTCATTGCATATGTATGAATCAAGATTAAGTTCACTGTGAGCTGAGGGGACAGACATGGTACTATGTTGTTATCCCTCACCCTGTCCTCTCTGTAAGTCTTAATGGGATAGTCTGCCAAATGAAGGATTAAATACTACTGTAATACTACTACAGTAATTCCACACACGTCACTCCATTACCAGCTTAGGTAGAGCAGTGACAGTTACTATGTTGGCAGGCCTATATGTAGAATAGTAGGAGGAGAGATTCACTATTGTTCCGTTGGGGAATGGGTATGCCTATAGTACCACTTGTTCATTCCATTACATATGATCTCTTGCCATTCAATGAAGACAATCAACAGACCTGTAGTGATGACGGAACCAGATATAGTCCTAGTTCAAGGTTTCAAGGAGGATCACAATCCACGAAGACCACAGTCAATGTGTTCAAAGTGAAAAGCTGTGGTCCCCTCCCCACACACTCTCTCTCTCTCTCTCTCTACCCAAATACTTTCCACATTACTCAGCCCATCAGCCGCAGTCTGCGTCCAGGCACGCTCCGCTCCAAGGTCTAGGCACTGCCTGGCCTGCCGTTCAGAGTCACAGCAGAGAATCATTACACTACCAGACAATGTAGACAGAGGAGAATTTTCCTGTCAATGGTCCAACTGCTCCATCTGACCTTTGACCCTGATTTAACCAGCGACCAACATGAAGCTTTTAGAAGCACACAGAAACATACTACATTTGACAAAAACAATGATGTGGCGAAAAGGAGGAAGACTTTTGGAACCATAGCCCTTTGACCTGTAACGGAGCACTAGTGTCATCACTGAAGGATCCAGGTCAGAAGCCTATTGGTACAAACGAGATTGTGGAGAGTCTGGGCTGCAAGCAAAAAGTGAAGACAACCCTCTTCGGCCCTGTGGAGCCCCATCCCTGAACCCCTCTCACTCTGTCATCACATAACCCACAAGGAGCCCCTTCAGCTGAGCAGTAATCAGGCCAGCTCAAATAATTAGGCCTAAAGCCTCTCTCTCTCGGTCTGTCTCTCTAGCTCTCTGTACCAACACAGCACCCAGGTCCTAATTAGGGCTGTAATGGTGACCGTATTACCGCCACACCAGCAGTCACAAGTCATGACCGCAGTCAAATTCCATGTGTTGGGTGTAAGATAGCCCACCAACTGATAATGTGCCACAGCCCTAATGACCATCTTCCTAGCTGTGCCAGAAACAGTAGGCGAAGGGAAGAGCCTGGAGCGCTTAGCCTTAGTTTACCAGCCCAGAGGGCCTGAGCCCCGGGGCAAAGGCAGCTAAACACAGGGACTGCAAGGAGGGAAAACAGGGCGGACAAAAGTCTGAGACCCACTTTAAACTATGTATGCCAGTGAAAGTGTGGTTTTGTCTAGAGAGATATCTCAAAAGGTACCAGCATACAATAAGCTGCGTATCACAACAATAAATCACCAGCTTCGTAAACAATGCAAGGAAATATCCACACAGAAAGATGGGATAGAATAGAAGCACTGACGTATCGGACTTCCGATGTCCTCACAATTGGGCTAGATACTGTAAGTCATAGGCCTGTATGCCCCAAAAATAATTCCAAATGATTAACAATCTTCAATTTTTACATGAATATCTTAGCTATTTTTTTTTATAAAACAATGAAGTTTTATGTTAAGGTGTAAGGTCAGTGTGAAAGCATTGAGCGCGATTCAGGTAAAGTGATCCTTGTAGATGGAAGAAAGGACTCATTGCCATTCTGTTCAGTGGAGTTCTTCTGCTTGTCTCAGGCACATTACATAGGCCAGTTAATGCTCTATAAAACATGCTTAGTAAGGAGGAAAGAATTTGAACTGGTATCCCTGTAAAGATCTGCTTTGGAACGGATATCTTATGGGTCAGCTCAGCCACATAATACAATAATGTTTTAATCAGGTTTGTCGATTCATGTCATTAAACTTCAAGGGATACTTTGGAATTTTAGCAATTTACTTTCCCAGAGTCAGATGAACTCATGGGTCCCATTTGTATGTCTCTGCATCCAGTATGAGGGAAGTTAGAGGTAGTTTTGAGAGCCAATGCTAACTAGCGCTGGCGTAATGACTGGAAGTCTATGGCCTCTACTAGAATGCTAGCAGTTACCATATACTTCCGGTCATTGCGCTAAGACTACATAGCAATTGCGCTAATGCTAGTTAGCAACTTCCTTCAAACTGCATGCAGAGACAAAAAAAAATGGTACCCATGAGTTCACTGCCAAAATTCTGAAGTATCCCTTTAATGAGGGCACCTATCGAAGATGCTTCCTCAAATCAGCATTAATGTCACTAACATTATGGTTCTCAGAGCACAATACATATTCATCACAAGTCCAACTATCTGGAGCTTAAAGACAACAAGTGTGTCATTCCCCGCCAAAAATGTTTTGTATTCGTATCTGAAAAGCAGGATTATGTTGTTTATCTACTGAATAACATGGATGACATTGAAAACTTCCTCTGACCTCTGAAAACCAACATGTTTGACTGCCAACACAAGATCAATGCCATTAGTTTACTCTGTCTACCAACACAACAATAGCCAGAGGACAAATCCCCAAAAGGATATTGGACAGTCTGGCCCCAGAGTAAAGCCCCCTCTCCTCTCCACCTTGTTCTAGCTTTCCAATTCATATTCTTCATCTCTTGACAACACTATCCCCATTCACCACTCTCAATATATCTCCATATCTCTTTATCTCCTTTAAGAATGATGGAAGAGTTAAAGTTCTCAGTCACTGCGACGGATTTCCATCATATAGATTGAAACATTTCAATTGAAAAATGGAATTTCAAAATTATCCTTTTTCCCTCAAAAGCATGGTCATAACTTTTTTTAAATCAAAGCAGAGGTTAACTTGGCCACGCAGACAATCGATCTGAGATCGACTTAAAGATGCACTATGCAGAAATCGCTCTGCCATTTCCTGGTTGCTAAAATTCTAATCAAGTTTGCCTAATTTCACTTTATGTGACAAAACAAGCAAGTATAATGAAGAGAATCATTGTACCATCTAAATCATTGTGAAATATATTTTCCATAATCAAAAAGATTGTATTTTAAGCTGTTGTACAAAACCGAAAGTAAAAGAAGCAAAGACTCAACTTAAAAACCTGAAGCATAGAAATATTGCACATAGAACAGCTCTTCCGATTTAGACTTGCTTTCAATGAGAATGACAGCTCTATAACTCACATTTCTATTTGAATTTTGTGGGGTCACCAAAAAAGTTATATATTGCAGCTTTACGTTTCAGTAATTTGATTTTTTTTTTTGCATTAACCCCTGATGACATGTAAATAAAATAAAATAAATATTGGTCGCTTACACATATTTTGCAGATGTTATCGCGGGTGTAACGAGATGCTTATGTTCCTAGCTCCAACAGTACAAAACAATACACACAAATCAAAAAAAAGATAAATAAAGAAATATTAGAACAAGTAGCTAACCACTCTCATGAAGACCTTTATATATCTATGCCTCTCAGCTATCTAGCTGCTATCTGACTGCATATTCACCCCTCTTACCTTGAAGTTGGAACAGTTGACCCAGGTGGTAGCGATGCTGTCCACCATCCTGTCCAGACCTGTCTGGTCTTGTTCCAGATCCTGGGACCTATCCTTATCCAGGATGTAATCTATGAGCTCCTGTCCCACCTGCACCTTCCTCCCCAGGTCTTTCTGCACCACCTGGGCCAGACAGTACTCCATATTGACCTCCATGGTCTCGGCCTCGTCTCTCCCTCTTCGGTCCCACCACTAGCTTTCACTGATCCAGGCAGTGGGAAGGCCGAAAACAAATGGGTGTGACCCCCACCGGGCGTGTGTGCCCTGGAAAAAAAGGCAACACAAGAACAGGCTCCACACACTGGATTGATGTAGCCTATTTATATCCCTTGGGCAGGCCGTGGGCTAGGCTGTGTGATGGGTGCGAGGAGCTAGCTAGAGGTCAGGCCGCGGGGATGGAGGGAGCCTGGGGAATGGCAGCTATGCACCATGTGTGTCTGGATGGCAGCTGCGGAGGGTTTTCTTCTCTTCTCTCGCGCTCTCTTTTTCTTCTTCTTTGTGTTGAAGTGAGTCTGAGCCACGCTGTTAGTACCAGGCTGGGCAGAGATGATGGTTGTGAGAGCAGCAGTGGGTAAGGCTCATGAAGTGACAGTAACTGGAGAAGGAGAGCAGGGAAGGTCTGGAAGGGAAGAGCTTCATAGCTTAGTGGTCCCTAGTTCCCGGGAAGGCCTGGGTTCAAGAATAGAAAAGGGAAGGCTGTTAACACAATCCCACCCTCCTGTCTTCAAATTGTAAATGCTACACAACCTGCCGCCATGGCAACTTGGGTCACTAGAGTTCACTTGAGCCCCTAAGCCCGGTGTGTTACTGGGCAATTCCACAATAAAGGACACAGACTCAGATTTTCATTTTAAAATGTATGCCAAAAGAGCCTGCCCCCAAATAAGGCCAGGTCCACACCAGACCAAATCTGAACCAATCATAGACGTCTATGTTTCACAAGTTTGTACATCACAGTACAGCACAGTGAAGTAGATATGTTCAGTACAGTACATTTCTGTACTATAGTGTTCGCTACACTGCTGTGCTGTACTTTTCTTTACTGTTCTCTACTGTACAAATGTGTGAAACATAGACATCTATGAGTGGTTCAGATTTGGTCTGGCCAAGGCGGTCCGACCAAATTTCAACCAGTTTTCTACGTCCATGGACGTCCGGTGCCCAGTCGGGGAGGATACTTAAATGGAAAGAGGGTAGGTGGTAGGTGTCATTAAGAATTGGGAGAGGTGACATTTTATTTATTTTTATTTTATTTTACCTTTATTTAACCAGGTAGGCAAGTTGAGAACAAGTTCTCATTTACAATTGCGACCTGGCCACATTAACTGGAGAGAGAGAAGAAAGAGAGTGAGAGTGGCAGAGAAAGAGAGAGGGAGAGGTTTTCCAGACTGTTTTCACAGTCTTGCTTTGACCACAAGATGACAGATAGAGAAAGAAAAGTTATGTGCTGAACATAACAGTATGCCAGTGGAAGGGAGGAAACTAGCAGTTAACCCAACTGTGGTTTGTGACTACTATGATATCCCATTGTAGCCTATTCAACTGCAGTAATTCTGCTAGCAATTTGTTTTTTCGAACGGAATTTCAATGCACAAGTTAATGATTTTTAAACTGACAGAAGGCAAATATTATAATTTTTTTACTATAGAGAAGTGTTGATATTAGTTGACAGGGTCTTTACTTCAACATTACAGTGTGGTGATTTATTTCTAATACCTTTTAAGACTTTTTCTGATAGATGTTGTCTAAAATCTATTTTCTATCTGTTTGACTAAAATTCAAAAAGGCACTCGCATATCTGAGCTATCTTTTTTTGCAAGTGGATGGTAACAGTTCAATAAGATGAGAAAAAATAAGAAAGCCGCACACTACTGTTGATAGTATCACTGCTCTTGATTAAGCTTTACGTATATGACTAGAAATTAAAGCCTTTGTTTATTCCAAATTTTTAGGATGGAAAATGTATATATACACCTTTATTTAAAAAATAAAATAAAAAATGAAATACTAATTTGACATGCTCCTATGAACTTCAGATGTTGCTTCTCATGGGTCCTTTACGTGGAAATGCCCTACTGCAATGTTGACACGTCATATCAAATCGGCTTTGTTTGTGTATGATGTGACCTGCCAGCAAGAAATGCATAATTCTCCTAAGAAGTATGTCGAATTTGTCTGTGTCTGGGCAATACAACTGTAGTCAGAGTTCGGTCAGACATGCCAAACTGCTAAAGGGACAAAGATTTGCACTGTCAGAAAGTCTGACATTACCCACAAACTAAGAACCATGAAGTGGGCAATTTTATATGAAATATCTGTTAAATGTATGGGTGATATACCCGGGTCCAAAGTCTCTGTGGTTTTGCTAACTCCAATGGTCGTTATCATGCAATGGGAGTCTTGGGACCATGCTATATGGTTCCAAGACCGTATTATCATGGTTCTCAGTTTGTGGGGACTGTCTGATTGCATGAATAGACAGAGCACACTCACAGAGGATTACTTAAACAAAGACTGTCAGACCCACAACCTAAGAAGTCATACAACACAAGCAAGACTTGTCACGCACCATTATTTTGGTATTTACACTGAAAACACCTGCCTACAATAAATAAACAGACACAATTATGACAAGCATCCGTGTGCTTGAATTATTGCACAAGTAGCCTTGTACAGTTTTCTACTGTATCTAAACGTTAGCTAGCTTTTGTATCTGCTTGTGGCTGACAGCTAGCCAACAGCAGCAGTCGTATGTGCTTGCCAGTTATTGCTTAGTCAAGCGCTGTCTGGTTAAAATATACCACTAATTCCTATAAGAGACTGACAGTTAAATGGAAACACGTTCAAAAACAACCGAATATTTTGACAACGATTGTAGCAACTACGGACCGGAGTCAAGCGTTACAGTAGATACCCTATGTTATTTGAACTAGCGCTAGCCCTTTTTCATTGATTAGCTAACGTTAAATGTAACACCACACATAGCTAGCTTACTGTTAGCTAACGTTACTTCACACAACGTGATAATCTATTCTGAATGAAAGCATGCATACATTTGAAACGGTTTGTCTTATTACTTACCATGCCATACTCAGAAAGATCAATGCAAATTTCTGAAGTCTTTTAAAATATTGTCGGGTTATGACTATTGAGCAGCATCGAGGCACCTCAGTCGCCACCCGGAATACCGTTTGCTGGACAAGAATGGTATTGACGTGGGGATGCGCTTGGAAATTAGCGAATACACATTTCTGTTCACTACTTCTCTCCTAAATATATTTCCTTCAGCGGATTAAATCGACCTTGATGTGGCTAATAGTTGTGTGAATGCAGCGTTTCTAAATGTGAAGAGCGCTACAGCAACTCAGTAGTTTATGTGAAGGGAGGCGCAATGGTGCAAGAGCCACCCAAGCGACTCATGTCCTGTTGCTCTGAACCTGTCAAGCTAGTAACGCCTTGATCACACCAATAGTGTCTGCGCAAAATAGTGTGCAACATCTGGATGTGTGCAACAAAAGTTCAACAGTCACCTTCTGCTACAATTTTTGTCAAGCCGTCTACGCGTAGATTGATGCATACGTCAGATAAATCCAACATATTCACCACAGAACGCACAGCAACTGCCTCTGCACCACAGACGCTGCTTTCCATTGGAAATTACTGCACTTCTGCTGTACTACAATGAAAAACCCTGTCTGCTATACCACAATGAAAAACCCTGTCGGTGTGACCGAGGCGTAAGCCACTAGTCTTCAGCGACATCTTCTGGTATAAACAGATTTTTTCACATAGAATAGACGTCTGTCATGGCATTATGTGATACCAAACCCAAAGTCAAGCTTTTATATGTATTACAGATGACCATTTATTTTGACAACCCAAAATACCAAAGCACATTGACAAATAAACGTAATCAAAAATTACTGCAGGTGGATAATATCCGCATGAGTCCATGTCGCTAATACCGACAAAAAACAATGATAACTCAATATTTTTAGTCTGTATGGCTCCAGTCAAATGCAACCCCACCCAACTACTGAGAATGGTTGTTTTCTCATAGTTTGTTAAATTTACAAATAGGTGTGCCTCATTTACGAGCCACCAAAGAAAATTACATTTTCTGCTTTGTCATTCCACCTTATGGTATAGCTGTGGGGCTTTAGGGGGCGCTATACAGGTTCGTAGGTTAACCCTCAACTGCCAACAGTCATTGGCTCTTTAGCCATTCTCCTCGGGGAAAATATATAGAGGACCAACCAACCACCATGTACAAATGTCTCTGCTTTACATGCAAGGCAATTATAACAAGTTATTGTCCTTCAACGTCGGTGTTGGCGTTCGTTCAATCAGCGCCTCCTTCCTTGACAATGGGCTCCACATCACCCTCCGAAGGCTCTTCTCCCCCTTCTAGGAAGGAGGACTCTTCAGTCTCCTCCTCTGAGGAGCACTCGTCATCTGACTCTGCTCTTTCACTTTTGCCTCTGGACTTTTTGGGGGCTGGTGTATTCTTGATGATGATTTCACCGTCGCTGTCATCTTCATTGATCTTCATGGACCTCCTCCTCTCCAGGACAGAGGGGGTGCACACTGGGGTGACATCCTGAGGGGAAACAAATCAACACAGAGGATGTTATACCCAGGTAATTTCAGAGCTATGGGTCTCTATGAGGTCAGCCTCTATTGATGTATCTCTATGGGTGGGAACATGTTCACCGTGCATAATAACAAGTCAATGAGTGGGTATTATTCTTACTGAGTGCGAGAATCATTTACTTGTTAGATATCGTGATGTGATTGTGGGCACATGGGTTTAATCACCTTGCTATACAGAGCAGGCAATAAGCTTAACGTACCACAATACTGTTGGCACAGTTCTCACCCCAGACAACTGGTACACCTGAGGTAAGTTTCAGAATGTGCCAAAAAGCATAGCTATATACAACAAAAAAGCCTTCTGTAGTTCAAAGTAGTCATTCTAAAACGTGTTCTTTTCTGATTAATTGTCCTTACCTCACTACATGTGGACGCATTCACAGTGTCATCTAACTTTTTCTTCTGTGGCACTTGGGAAGCCTTCAAGGGTTTACAATAGATTAGGATATAAGTCAATAATGCAGGTTCAAATTCAATACATTCAAAATGTTTTTAAAATGTGAACGTATAGACTTTTAACTTTAATTTCACACAAAGAAACATCTATTGAACTGTTGAGTCAAATGCAAAACTTACAAATCCTGGGAAGTCATAGTCAATTCCCTTCTCTGCCAGCCTCTTGCGGAGCTTGGACTCTTTACGCAGTAGCCTTCCAGTCATCTCTGTGACCTCCTCTGGTGTGTGTCTCTTGTTATAGCGAGACACAGCAGGCTGCCTGGGCTTCTTAAACTCTCTCTGTGATCCCACAAACAGCTTCTCATGCACCTTCTCAGCAGGGACCAGGTGACCTGTGGAACAGAATACAACTTTATTAGTGCATCTGTCTTCTCTCCTCCCACAAAAGACACACACTACAAGACATCAAGAGCAAGGGGCAAACGTTAGACCTGAACGTATGACTGAGTTTAAATTAGGAGCAGCTTATTTCTTCAAAACTTACATTTGATCAATCTCTCGCCCATCAGGTAGTTGTTCATGGTCTCAGCCACGATCTTGGCAACATCATCGCAGTCGAACTCCACAAATGCATAACCTTTGCTCCCACCTGTCTGAGAGGAGAAAGGTCAAATGTTTGCGAGGGGACGGACATAAAGTCTATACTGTTACATTTGCGGTTTTCGAAACATGTGACCCTCATCTTTCATATCAGCGAGAAAGAAAGTTTAATATTAAAAAAAGATATGCTTACTGTAGCAGTTTTAGAGTGCTAGAGCCATATGCTGTGTGCGCCTCCAGTTGACAAACTACACATCATGCACAGGAGTTCAGCACATGCTAGAGACATGGTTGTGTGGAAAAACTAACCCTTAACCTATAGGTGTAGTAAGTTAACCTGCTGTTTTTAGACAATTATTTCTGGGTGATATGAAAGGTGTTCTTTATGTTTCTAAAAACATTACCACAACAAATGCGTCTTAAAGTTTAGAACGTGCATCAGGGCTCTCTGGCCATAAAATACTATCCTCAGTAGGCGCTAAAGGTAGTTAGTCTATGAACGGGTTACCCTCAACCTGATGGCTATCATATCATGTATTATTTAGGTTTTACCATAAAACACTAATTATATCCATGTTCACTTGCCATTAATGATATATAGCTATGCATGAGTGGCTGTACAGTAAGTCATTGTGGGCACATGGGTTTAATCATACAGAGCAGGCAATAAGCTTAACGTACCACAATACTGTAGGCACTGTTATCTCACCCCAAGCAACTGGTACACCTGAGGTAATTTTCAGACGGTGCCATAAACCTGTGATGAATCAAGTGATACGCATGTGAAAGTATGTTTGTCAAAATAGAAATTACATGTTTGCCTTGACAAGTAAGTGGGCTGGAAATATCCACCATCTTATTCATAAGATCACTGATCAAAGATCGACGATACCTTTTTACTCCTGGCCAGTCGTAACCTGACGACTTTTCCAAACTGTTCAAAGTAGGATTTGAGCTGAGGTTCAAACAAGCCAGTGGGAAGGTGACCAACATAAATCACTCCTGGACTTATTTGGTGTCCCTGTAGAAAAATGAATAAAATGTGTCAAAGCATAATCCAAAATTGACTAAGAACATCAATACTCTGTCCGAGTTTGATAGCTAACGTTAGCTCGTTAGCTAGCAAGTTAATAAATAAAAAATAGTTAGCAAGTTAGTGACTAGCAGCACATCGCTTGATGAAACAATCTAAGAAATCAAATGGTTGGATGAACTAACAAGTCACTTTTTTTTAAATAAACGAGGATTTTTATTTAATTGTAGCAGTCTAGCTAGATTGCAAGTTCCACATGTGGATTGTAGTTAGCTTTCAGGCCACTGGCAGAGTCGCATGCGTTTGGGAAAACTAACCTTGTTGGGTCGCTTCTTCACCTCCTGGACTTTCTTCTTGAATTCAGCCTCCTCTTTAGGGTTCAAAGCAAGTAAAGCTTTAGTCGGCTTAGTGGCCGCCGGTGCCTTTGTTTCTGTCATGACAGTTATTTTATTATTTTAACAGAAGTAAAACTATTCGCGAGAGAGAACACACGACGTTCCGATCGCAAAATGACCACGTTTTCTTCTCTTCCGCCCAGTAACCCACGTGACTACACTCAACGACGAGTTAGTTGAGTCAACTACAGTTGTCCTTATTTCTAAACAGCGTCACCTATGGGCCGGAGGGATAGCAAGGCATCTCTTGATTGGAACCACAAACACATGTATTCTTATTTTATTATGATAAGAGCAGTGGTGTAAAGTACTTAAGTAGAAATACTTTAAAGTACTATTTAAGTAGTTTTTTTGGATATCTGTACTTTACTTTACTATTGATATTTTTGACAACTTTTACTTTTTTTTCTTTTTTTTCACCTTTATTTAACCAGGTAGGCTAGTTGAGAACAAGTTCTCATTTACAACTGCGACCTGGCCAAGATAAAGCATAGCAGTGTGAACAGACAACACAGAGTTACACATGGAGTAAACAATTAACAAGTCAATAACACAGTAGAAAAAAAAGAGAGTCTATATTCATTGTGTGCAAAAAGGCATGAGGAGGTAGGTGAATAATTACAATTTTGCAGATTAACACTGGAGTGATAAATGATCAGATGGTCATGTACAGGTAGAGATACTGGTGTGCAAAAGAGCAGAAAAGTAAATAAATATAAACAGTATGGGGATGAGGTAGGTAAAATTGGGTGGGCTATTTATCGATAGACTATGTTCAGCTGCAGCGATCGTTAGCTGCTCAGATAGCAGATGTTTGAAGTTGGTGAGGGAGATAAAAGTCTCCAACTTCATCGATTTTTGCAATTCGTTCCAGTCCACTTCACTACATTACCTAAAGAAAATATTGTACTTTTTACTCCATACATTTTCCTTGACAACCAAAAATACTACTTACATTTTGAATGCTTAGCAGGACACGAAAATAGTCTAATTCAAGCACTTGTCAACCGAACATCCCTGGTCATGCCTACTGCCTCTGATCTGGCGGACTCACTAAACCGAAATGCTTTGTTTGTAAATTATGTCTGAGTGTTGGAGTGTGCCCCTGGCTTTCTGTAAATTAAAAAAACAAGAAAATGGTGCCATCTGGTATGCTTAATATAATGAATTTGAAATTATTTATACTTTTACTTTTGATATTTAAGTATATTTTAAACCAAATACTTCTAGACTTTTACTCAAGTAGTCATTTTCTATAAAGGTATCTTTACTTTAACTCAAGTATGACTTTTTCCACCACTGGATAACAGCTATTGTCATAAGAAAATAGGAAGGAAGCTGGCAGAGTTTCCTAGAGCAGGCAGAGTTTCCTAGAGCAGGCAGAGTTTCCTAGAGCAGGCAGAGTTTCCTAGAGCAGGCAGAGTTTCCAGTGGATTGACCTACCCAGGATGTCAAAGGTAGGCAATTCAAATAATATCACCTAATTATTTAATTATCTTTGAAATGTAGTATAAGTCATATTTTGTTGTTTGGAACATAATTTAGTTGTTGATCATATCCAGTGTGTTTTCTTAAATGCAACATCAAAATGCATTACCTTTACAGCCTGCTTAAAACTATAGACGATGTAGATTGCAATTTACACCAAGTATTACAATAACTCTGATATGAGAAACATCGCAAAATCGCAAAAATAAAAAAGTACAGAGAGAGAAAGTTTAAAAGCACAGAGATCTTCCATTGCTTCTCTACCAGAGCAAACGGTGGATCAGAACTCAATTAAAGCACTGTGTCTGTGTTTACACAGGAAGCCCAATTCTGACCAATGATTGGGCAAAGTATCAGAATTCGGATGCCTGTGTAATCGCAGCCTATGAGACCTAAAAGAGTTACGTAACTGCAGTCCATCAGGAGAGGCAAACACATTCAATCCCTGTCCTCAACTAGAGATCCATTGAAAAATAAGCAGAAAGTCTGTATCGAGAGAGAGAAAGATGAAGCGTCAAGCATGCACTAACAGGTTAGAACCTACAGACAGTGAGACGCAGGCGCAGCTAAAATCAACACTCTGCACTTATGGCATTTTTGTCAAAGCTAACATATGGTGTGCATATGGCATCTTTAGAACGGAGTCTAGAGATGTGATGTATCAATGTGAGGGTTATGGCGAGAGCTACAATACATCACAGTTAAGAGGGGAGGTCTCTCACCATTGTTTCTCTGAGGTGGAAGAGCTCATAAGGACACTGCTGACCTGCAAAAAAACAAACCAAAATCTAAAACTGACACTTACCTAAGCCCTAACCGTAACCAAACTGTTAACCCTGACCCTAAATCTAAACTTTTCTGAAATTAGATATCGGTTTGCATGTCAGGAGTGTCCATATAGCCTTTTCCTAAATGAGGGAAGGGGATTTACTGAAAGTCCCTTCGAATAAATGAATACATAACATATTAACAATATTATTTTCCAAACAGTACCAATGGCACACTCTTAGAAAAAAGGGTTCCAAAAGGTTTCTTTGGTTGTCCCCATAGGAGAACCTTTTCTGGAACCAAAAGGGTTCTACCTGCCACCAACAAGGGTTCTTCAAAGGTTTCTCCAATGGGAGCCGAAGAACCCTTTAAGGTTCTGAATAACACTTTTTTTTTAAAGAGTGCAGGCATGAAGGGCTGTAATTGAATGATAAAATATAATGAAATGCATCTAATAGATTCTAATGTAATGATCATTCATTTTCTTTCAAAGCTTCTGCCTACTGGCTAGATTTGAGTGCTGACAAATCTCTTTGGAGCTCACAAACAACATAGGATTTTTTCCCCGTTCTAATTTTCCCCTCTTATTTTCTTCTCCCTGTTCTTCCTTGGGAATATGTTTTCGCCATCTATTTAAACAGTGTGAGTGATAGCTTTAGATAACCCCTTTACAGAACTGCCCCTGTGTAATGAATGTCATCGGGAGAAGGAGAAGAGGACCAAGGTGCAGTAAGTATTCATCATATGTTTAATAAATACAAAACATTTGAACAAAAAAAAAAAGTTCTGCAAGGTGCAATACACAAAACAGAAAACAACTACCCACAAAACCCATGTGGGCAAGAGCTACCTAAGTATGGTTCTCAATCAGAGACAACAACAGACAGCTGTCCCTGATTGAGAACCATACCCGGCCAAAACAAATGACATAGAAAAAATAACATAGAATGCCCACCCTTGTCACACCATGGTCTAACCAAAATAGAGAATAAAAGCCTCTCAATGGCCAGGTCGTGACACCCTGGCAAGAATATTTACTCTTATGTGTGTAGGAAAATCATTGCCAAAAGCTTGGCCTAGATGCTGAGCACATCAAAGGCTTGTGGTGTTTTGTTCACCTGCTGTGAAGAGAGCTCTGGGCGGTGTGTGTGTGTGTGTGTGTCTGATTGTGTGTTTGATTGCAAAACCCAACTCAGACAAACTAGTATTGATTGAAGTTTCTTACTTTCCAGATCTGTTCCGTTCGGCAGCTGAGGCGAGACCCCATGACATTCTGAAGCTGTACAACCCTTAGGGCAACGTCATCAACATCTCCCCGTGCCTGGAGCCCACCAGTCCTACCTCCTGCTATAAGCTAGAGGTGGTGGCTGCTGACTGCAACAGTGAGATGTTAGGTATTCTGTGCTATGGCACCAGAGCGATTTGGTTGACAGTAACTGTTGTTTGTTTCATAAGGGCCTGTACTGTATATATTGACTTTGGTATTTTAATCAATTGTGTACAGGTGTGGAGCTTGCTGTGGCACTATGATTTGACCTCTCCTCCATGGAGAAAAGGTAAAGAACATATACAGTATCAGTCAAAAGTTTGGACACATCTACACATTTAAGGGTTTTTCTTTATTTTTAGTGAAGAGTGAAGGAAAAGCAGCTAACAAGTGCTCAGCATATGTGGGAATTTCTTCAAGACCATTGGAAAAGCATTCCAGGTGAAGCTGGTTGAGAGAATGTCAAGAGTGTGCAAAGCTGTCATCAAGGCAAACGGTGGCTACGTTGAAGAATCTCGAATATAAAATATATTTTGATTTAACACTTTTTTAGTTACTACATGATTCCATGTGTTATTTCATAGTTTTGATGTCTTCACTATTATTCTAAAATGTAGAAAACAAGTAAAAATAAAGAACTACCCTTAAATTAGTAGGTGTGTCCAAATGTTTGACTGGTACTGTAATATAGAATAAAGAATATAGCAAACATATAGAATCAACCATTCACAAGGTTGGGGCCAGTTCTGAAACTGTCTGCCCATGTGAGGAAGTTTTGTAAGTCATTAGGGCCATATGTTCTGTACCCCAGACTGCGGGGCTTGGAGAACAAGATCCTGATTGAGGCTGGTGAGACTCCAGCAACAATGTATGAGATAAAGAGAAAGAAGTCATTACGGGAGAAACTTGAGGTAGGTTGTGTTTTTGATGCTGCACAGCTTCAATTTGATTAATGATATGAAAAGGCTCATTCATTTCCCAGTATGTAAATTCACTGTGTTCTCCAACTAGCCGACTGTATCCGTCTCCCTACAAAGTGTTGAACCTCTCAGCTGGCTTGGACTGTTCAAAGAGCTGTCTGAAGAACACACAAGTCCTCTCCTTTCAACCACAAGATAACCCTGTGATAACCCTGTGCAAGACCAGAGAGGAGTGTGAACATGTACAGGAAAAGTTCCTGCAGATGAGGCAGGTTTACTTTTTACACTCTCTGTCAATAGAGACAGTGTGATATCAAATGAATAGAATCTTAGGCTCATGTCACTCTTATCTCTACTCCAGCCACTTTAATCATGGGAATTGATGGGAAATGATGTAAATATATCACTAGCCACTTTAAACAATGCTACCTTATATAATGTTACTTACCCTACATTATTCATCTCATATGCATACGTAGATACTGTACTCTATATCATCGACTGCATCCTTATGTAATACATGTATCACTAGCCACTTTAACTATGCCACTTGGTTTACATACTCATCTCATATGTATATACTGTACTCGATATCCTCTACTGTGTCTTGCCTATGCTGCTCTGTACCATCACTCATTCATATATCCTTATGTACATATTCTTTATCCCCTTACACGGTGTATTTTTGGAATTGTTAGTTAGATTACTTGTTCGTTATTACTGCATTGTCGGAACTAGAAGCACAAGCATTTCGCTACACTCGCATTAACATCTGCTAACCATGTGTATGTGACAAATAAAATTGATTTGATTTAAAAAAAAAAATTTTATCCAGACTACATTGCTTGAATAGTAGCGTTGCAACTGAGATAAAAAAAAATTCATAGGAAAATAACAGAATAGTCATTTTATGTTCCCCACAGTTCCCTCAAGGTATCAGAGGAAGTGAGACAGTACCTCAACACCCAAACTTTTGACAATTGGTCAGTTCCCCATCTATTCAATGTGCCCTTGAGCAAGGCACAAAACCCCAATTGCTCCTGTAAGTGTAATGAATTCCGTTTCCTGAGTCTGTTTTTTGCCAGTGTTCTGTCCTGGAACGCACCCTGTCTGGTTGCCGGGTAATGTAGCCAGTTGGGAGTTCTGATTACCCGCACCTGTATCCCATCAGCTATCTGCACACCTGGTCCTGATCATCTCTCCTCTTCATAAGCCCGGACCTGACAACCATTCCCTGCCGGATCGTTAGCCATGAACAGTATGTTGTGCCATAGTATCAGCCTCAAGTTGGATAGAATTTGTTTTGTACGTCTTGCTTGCCTTAAACTTACCTCCGTTTGTTCTGTCTTCAGTTACTCACCCGGATCATTCACCCCATTCCCGCCTGGTCGTCGGAGGATTCCGCTTCCCCATTGGATCCACCTATTTACTCCCATCAACTCACCACCGCTAACCGCTACGCCACCTGGATATATCTACCCATTCACATTCACTTGTAAATAAATACTCACGTTCTTCCTACTCTCCTTGTCCTGGTCTGCTTCTGGGGTCGATTTTGAAGAAACGTGACAGTAAGTCGTTCTGGATAAGAGCGTCTGCTAAATGACTAAAATGTCAAATGTAATTAGTCTTTTTCCACTTTACTTAGAAAAATGTACCAATGGACTTTCTTACACGGTAGAAGTTGCAGAGAAGTGGGTTGTAGCAGTGGGAAAAGTACCCAATAGTCATATTTAAGTACAAATAAAGATACCATAAATAGAAAATGACTCAAGTAAAAGTCACCCAGTAAAATAGTACTTGAGTAAAAGTATTTGGTTTTAAATATACTTAGGTATCAATGCAGACTGATGACATAATAAACAAACGAAGCATGTGTTTAGTGAGTCCGCCAGATCAAAGGCAGTTGGGATGACCAGGGATGTTCTCTTGATAAGTGTGTAATTTGGAGAAAAAAATGTCCTGCTAAGCATTCAAAATGTAACGAGTGCTTTTGGGTGTCAGGGTACTTTACACCACTGCTAATTGGTGAAGGACATCCACGTCCCTCAATTGAAGAAATATTCAATAGAATCATTCAGTGGTTTGCCAGCTAAGACATTGATTTATTGAAGACCAACCAGTGATAACATGATGTAGATTTTCTTTTTACTTGGCCTGTACAATTTCAATATCAAATGTTATTAGTCACATGCGCCGAATACAACAGGTACAACAGCTACCTTACCGTGAAATGTTTACTTGCGAGCACCTAACCAACGCAGTAAAAAAAAAAAATGAAGGAATAAGAAATAAAAGTAACAAGTAATTAAAGAGCGGCAGTAAAATACAATAGCAAGACTATATACAGGGCGGTACCGGTAGATATACATTTAAGTTGTACTAAACATGTAATAACACAGCACTGTGACACCACACAACCATAGAAGTCCTTTAGCAATAAACCAAAACAAATGTAAATGTTTTCTATTAGTATAATTCATGTGGATGAATGTTATAGCAAGTATCCATCATTGAGCTGTATTCTCTCGACTTCTCTTAAGATGATTCTTTATTCTCTGGTAGATGTGTGGGCTGATCTGGCTGACCAAATGTGTGACCTGAAAAGTAAGATTGACCTGCCATTGACCTGCTCACCATACTGACCTCTGACCTCTGTCACGACCTTGATCACACGGGATACAACAAGGCCTACCAGGTGACCCATCTACTATATCTGACCACCACAGATACAGTAGTGCACACTGTGTGTATGTGTGAGTGCGTGTGCATCCGAGTCAACGGATAGCTCACATCAGCCCTATCTTTCAGAGAAATGTTCATACTGAAGTGGCCCTGCACTACAATCTCCCCCTTGGAGAACCACCACTTTGCTGTGGCTTTTGAGTTTCTGGAGATGTTAAGGGTGGTATGGGTGGCTGGAGTTGGGCTATGGTGTGGATAAACTTTTCAGATGACAACAGTACACTGTTGGTCTTTCTTACAGAATGAAAACAACATTTTCAGAAATTTGGCATCTGAACAGTATAACTGGATAAGAGGGATTCATCAAGAAAGTATGTATTTCTTAGCTGCCTCCCCACCACAAACACATGTTTACGGTTATCTAACCATAATGTGTGTAAAGTGCATCAAACCTTATGGAAATCCACATGATTCACATTTGGAAAATCACATGAGACATTTGTTTTTAAACACTTGATGTGGAACCATGTGTTTTTGGAACATATCACATTCATTTTCACATATGGATTCACATTTTGACATGAGATTTTACAGGAATGTTTTCAACATATTAGACACACATGACTATATTGTGTATGTTTACTTATACAGTTATTATTTTTCAACATGTCCTTACCTGGGACTTGAACTCGCAAGCTTTTGGTTCTCTGAATTTTAATCTCCGTGCTACGCCATCACGTATTCCTACACCTTGAACTTCAAAGTAAATCTCATCCATGTTAAAAATACACAAGAAAAACAATTATATTTATTCAGGACTAACATTAAAACAGAATAATATTCCCCAGCAACATTAGAAGACTATGTAGAAAACTCTCAAATTAATGAAATATACTGAACAAAAATATAAAATGCAACAATTTCAAAGATTTTACTGAGTAACAGTTCATATAAGGACATCAGTCAATTTAAATAAATTGATCAGGCCCTAATCTATGGATTTCACATGACTGGGCAGGGGCGCACTGGGCAGGGACCCACTTGAGAACCAGGCCCAGCCAATCACAATGAGTTTTTCCTCCACAAAAGGGCTTTATTACAGACAGAAATACTCCTTAACTTGGCATGCCACACTTGCAATTGCAACTTATAAAACACTTTAGATGCTGTAAAACTGTAAAAACTAAATAACTGTATCCTGTCATTTTATATACGAAACAAAAATATAAATGTTTCATGACCTGAAATAAAAAATCCCCCAAAAAATTCATCCACAAAAAAATCGTATTTCTCTCAAAATTTTAGGCACTAATTTGCTACATCCCTGTTAGTGAGCATGTCTCCTTCGCCATGGTAATCCATCCACCTGACATGTGTCGCATATCAAGAAGCTGATTAAACAGCATGATCATTACACAGGTGCACCTTCTTCTTGGGACAATAAAAGGCCACTCTAAAATGCTGCTGCTGAGGGGAGGTGGCTCATAATAATGTCTGGAATGGAGTAAATGGAATTGGCATGCTGACTGCAAGAATGTCCACCAGAGCTGTTGCCAGAGAATTGCATGTTCATTTCTCTACCATAAGCCGCTTCCAACATTGTTTTAGAGAATTTTGCAATATGTCCAACCGGCCTCAGATCAAGTGTAACCACGTCAGCCCAGGATCTCCACATCTGGCTTCTTCACCTGCGGGATCGTCTGAGACCAGCCACCCAGACAACTGATGAAACTGTGGGTTTGCACAACTGAAGAAGTTCTGCACTAACTGTCAGAAACTGTCTCGGGGAAGCTCATCTGCATGCTCGTCATCCTCACCAGGGTCTTAACCTGACTGCAGATCTGCTTCTAAACCGACTTCAGTGGGCAAATGCTCACCTTTGATGGCACTGGCACTCTGGAGAAGTGTGCTCTTCATGGATGAATCCCGGTTTCAACTGTACCAGGCAGATGGCAGACAGCATGTATGGCGTCATGTGGGCGAGCGGTTTGCTGATGTCAATGTTGTTAACAGAGTGCCCCATGGTAGCAGTGGGGTTATGGTATGGGCAGGCATAAGCTACGGACAACCAACACAATTGCATTTTATCGATGGCAGTTTGATTGCACAGAAAAACTGTGACAGGATCCTGAGGCCCATTGTCGTGCCATTCATCCAGCGCCATCAGCTATTTTTTTAGCATGATAATGCACAGCCCCATGCTGCAAGGATCTGTACACAATTCCTGGAACCTGAAAATGCCCTTTCTTCCATCGCCTGCATACTCACCTCACCTCACATGTCACCCGCTGAGCATTTTGGGATGCTCTGGATCGACGTGTACAACAGAGTGTTCCAGTTCCCGCCAATATCCAGCTACTTCGCACAGTCACTGAACAGGAGTGGGACAACATTCCACAGGCCACAATCAACAGCCTGATCAACTCTATGAGAAGGAGACGCGTCGCACTGCATGAGGCAAATGATGGTCACACCAGATACTGACTGGTAGAAGTTGTTCAGGGTCCTGTTGGTTCCAGACTTTGTGCATCGGTACGACTTGCCATGCGGTAGCAGAGAGAACAGTCTAGGACTTGAGTGCCTGGAGTATTTGAAAAAAGTATACATTTTCACATTTGAAATGTCACACGTGAAGTGTTCCAAAAACAAGTTTTCACATGACTTCACGTGAAATGTCATGTTTCATGTATGAAATTATGTAATTTTCCACAAGTGAAATCATGTGGTTCAACATGAAACCACTGCTTACCATTCCTGTTAATTTTGTGGAACATTTTTGTCATTTTACGGTACATTTCTACAGTAATTTGCTACATATTTACTGTCAATCGCAATGCACTTGGGTACTTTTTGGTCTGCCCGGAAAATTTACTTGGCATGCCTCACATGCAATTGAAACTTACAGTACACTTTAGATGCGCTGTAAAGCTGTACAAATAAAAAATAAAATAAAAGTGTTATTTTATTCTATAACTGTAATTTTATATACGTAACAAAAAATATAAACGTGTCATGACCTGAAATAAAATATAATTTCTGCAGTACAGTTGACCATGGTTATGAACACTAAGAAACCAACCTTACTGAAGCACATGTTATTCCTTTGACTCTCTATTGGCCTCAGCCTACTCACAGGGATGCTCTTAGGATCCCTCGCCCTGGACCCATCTTCCTCTACTAATTTCTTCACTGCCTCAGCATACGGCACCTTCTGTACTCCTCTGACCCTGGCAACCTCAACCTGCCTTTCTCTCACCGGAGAAGTGTACAAGATTCCTTCTTCTTTGGAGTTTAATGGTGGTTGGCATCAAATATGTTGCATTACCGCCCCAACTGGACTATAATAGAAATCCATTATACTTTGTGACACAAAAAAGGGCAAAAAATATATAAAAACATTGTTTTTTTAAAGTGCACTAGCTTAATGTTTATGAACAGAGCATATTAACTCCTCTTATGGGAGACCAACAAGAGCTAGCTAATAGCCACACCTCACGTAAGCCACACCTGCAATCTTATGATTGGCAACATACTGTTACAGTGGCTGCCAATCAGCAAGTGATGTGCATGTTGTCAACAGAAGTGTAGCCACAGTAGTTTACTGTCAAGATTGTTAGTGGCATCAAGTGTCCTGTAGGTTACTGGCAACATTTTGCCAGTAAGTTATTGTGAGCTTACAATAACCTGCTGACAATTTGCAAATAAATTACAGGAAAATGCCACTTAAACTTCTACAACCAATTAAACTTCCATTGACATTTGGCACAAATACACATATGTGACCATGCCCCTACATATGCTAGTGAGCCCCACCAGTACATTGCTCCCACCTATCACAACCCAGTGATGATCGTACCTTATATTCAAAATATTGAGTAGAAAAATGTCCCAATATACCTACAAGGTACCAAACTGTATGTAGACCTGTGAAGTGTACCTTTAACATTTGGTACCCCAAGTAACAACACTGTAACATACCCTTATTTGTTTAGATTGTGTTAATATATGTTCCAAAGCATTAGTATGAAACTGGTGGCACTGCAGAAACATTGATGCCCTCACAACCAGGAGGTAGAAAGTTCAAATCCCCAAATAATTAATGTATACTTTACATCAGGTGACCTTGAGCACTACTAGTTTTACGTTGGTGGTGATAATTGGATAATTATTTACTTGATTCTTGGCAGCTTTTAGTAATTCTTGCCAATAAGTCTGTGGCCATATCTCTTTCACGCTCACAGATCTGGTTGTGTTGCTGCAGTGTTGCAGGACATTTCAGGTTGACAGCAAACAAGAACTTATGAGTTCAAATCCCATTTAAGGCCGAGTCCCAATTGTGGTCACGGTACAAGATTTTACAGTAATTATAAAACAGCAGAATACTGTCATTATATAGAAATAACTTGTTGTATATATTTACTTTCTTTTTATTGAAGCGTCAGGCAAAGTGTAGATATGTATTCTAGCAAATGTCCATTATGTCCACAAGATCCCAGAAATAAAATTGTAGACCTCCACAAGTCTTGTTCATCCTTGGGAGCAATTTCCAAATGCCTGAAGGTACCACGTTCATCTGTACAAACAATAGTACGCAAGTATTAACACCATGGGACCAAGGAGCAGTCATACCGCTCAGGAAGGAGACGCGTTCTCTCCCCTAGAGATGAATGCACTTTGGTGTGAAAAGTGCAAAACAATCCCAGAACAACAGCAAATGACCTTGTGAAGATGCTGGAGGAAACATGTATAAAAGTATCTATATCCACAGTAAAACAAGTCCAATATCGACATAACCTGAAAGGCGGCTCAGCAAGGAAGAAGCCACTGCTCCCAAATCGCCATAAAAAAGGCACACTACAGTTTGCAACTGCACATGGGAACAAATATCGTACTTTTTGGAGAAATGTCCTCTGGTCTGATGAAACAAAAATAAACTTTTTGGCCATAATGACCATTGTTATGTTTGGAGGAAAAAGGGGGAGGCTTGCAAGCCGAGGAACACCATCCCAACCGTGAAGCACGGGGGTGGCAACATCATGTTGTGTTGGTGCTTTGCTGCAGAAGGGACTGGTGCACTTCACAAAATAGATAGCATCATAAGGTAGGAAAATTATGTGGATATATTGAAGCAAGACATATTGATATGGAGATATTGATCTCAAGACATCAGTCAGGAAGTTCAAGCTTGGTCACAAATGGGTCTTCCAAATGGACAATGACCCCAAGCCTACTTCCAAATTTGTTGCAAAATGGCTTAAGGACAACAAAGTCAATGTATTGGAGTGCCATCACGAATCCCTGACCTCAATCCCATAGAAAATTTGTGGGCAGAACTGAAAAAAGTGTGTGTGCAAGCAAGGAGGCCTACTAACCTGACTCAGTTACACCAGCTCTGTCAGGAGGAATAGGACAAAATTCACCCAATTTATTGTGAGAAGCTTGTGGAAGGCTACCTGAAACATTTGACCCAAGTTAAACAATTTAAAGGCAATGCTACCAAATACTAATTGAGTGTATGTAAACTTCTGACCCATTGGGAATGTGATGAAAGATATAAAAGCTGAAATAAATCATTCTCTCTACTATTATTCTGACATTTCACATTCTTAAAATAAAGTGGTGATCCTAACTGACCTAAGACAGGGAATTTTACCTAGGATTAAATGTCAGGAATTGTGAAACTGAATTTAAATTTATTTGGCTAAGGTGTATGTAAACTTCTGACTTCAACTGTATGTTATCACGTTATCACATTAACTTCACACATGAGATCATATGTGAATTTCATGTTATTTTTCCATAAGGGAACTCAATGCATTTTATTTATTATTCTTCGATGCATCCTGGCCACTGACATGACAAGGCATAACGAGATCCAGTTGAAAGCCTGGGAATCTTCCCAACTGGATTAAAGCAGTGGCGTGCCGTGGGCCTGGGGGCTGGGCCTTCAATGAGGCCCTACACAGTCCCACCCGAATTAATCCACCTCTTATTACCATCATTATGATGCTATGGCTCTAGACACTATACATTTAGACAGAAACGCAGTATAACCAGGCGTTGCGTCACCTTGAAATTGACATTTTTATTCAGAGAATTGCAGGGGAAGAGTACAATACCTTTTCATTGTGCAGCTCCGTTGCCCTGCGCGCTTGTTCGTTGAGCTGTAGATCCACTCAGGTGTCCCCAAAAGTTTTCAAAAGCACCATTGCTTGTATGTGCCCAGCCGTGTCTCATTACTGCCTTGGTTAGACAACTCAAGTTTGCAAAGCCAGTGTGGCTCCAAACACCAAATCTATCATTTGCAAATAATAGGCATTCCCAGCAGTACAGTTTGCTGTGCTTCTCGGAGCCTGTGAGCCATTGATAGTGCTCGTAGTTGAAACTTTGAAAGTGGTGAACGAACCCCTTTCCCGCCTGTGACAGGCTTTGTAGCATCGACCTCTCCTGACAATGTCTAACTTTTCTTGAAAAGTTTGTCTTGAGAATGGCGTTATAATTATATCCTCGACCAAATCGATATCTTCTCCTCCTTCCGCCACTGTGGGTTAAAAAAACAGTTTAGTAGTACGCAAATTAATTAGTTCATCAAATTCAGTTTCCTAGTTCTGAGGTTTGCATAGACCTGCCCATATAGGACCTGCCTCTCAATATTGGTAATCCAATCAAAAGACGTGCACGCACTACGCCTGCTAGCTGGCTCCTGTGTAACACTGGAGCCAGCCAGCAGGCGTACAATAGCCATCTCTAAAGCTGATTGGTTGACACTCAATTTTAATTTCCATTCACTTTAAGCTACAAGCGCCCACACTGTTGATTCTGAAGGCCTGAGGGCAGATTTTAGATCCCTGGCAACACATGATGGCTGAATATGATTGGATAAAATATCTAACATAAAGACCAGCCCTCCAAATCTCAACCTGGGGCTGGAAGCAGTGCAACCAAGAGGAAAGCTATGAAATGAAGAGTATAACTCTTATTCTGGGGAATAATTTAATACATATTTGTGGGAAAATATATTTTAAAAAATATTATATTCCGATGATGTTTAGGCCAGCAGAGAAGGCCTTGCTGGTCCTGACGGCCCACCACTGGATTAAAGTGATGGTTATGTCCCCCCGTCTCCTTCCAGCTGATAATGAATGATCATGATCAAAGTGAGTGACTTCAACAAGACACGGCTCATGGACGTGGCTGAGCCCTGGTTGGACTGCCTCCTGCAGGAGGAGTTCTCCAACCAGGTAACTAACCACAACATCCCAGATATTGGTTATGTTCCAATATACACATGACTATGCATATAAATCATGGCTAAAACACTGCTTCCTTCTGAATGGAGAATAGAGTGGATAATACTAATTAAGTCTGTGGTGTGGATTTTCTCACCACATCCTGTTCTTTACTGCTCTCCCTCGGAGTGACATGGAGAAGCTGGAGGGTCTTCCTGTGACTCCATTCATGGACAGGGACAAGGTGACCAAAGCCATTCTCTCAGACAAGCTTCAAATCAAATCAAATTTGATTTGTTTACACATGGTTAGCAGATGTTAATGCGAGTGTAGCGAAATGCTTGTGCTTCTAGTTCCGACAATGCAGTAATAACCAATGAGTAATCTAACCTAACAATGTCACAACTACCTTATACACACAAGGAATGAAGAATACAGTGGGGCAAAAAAGTATTTAGTCAGCCACCAATTGTGCAAGTTCTCCTACTTAAAAAGATGAGAGAGGCCTGTAATTTTCATCATAGGTACACTTCAACTATGACAGACAAAATGAGAGAAAAAAATCCAGAAAATCACATTGTAGGATTTTTAATGAATTTATTTGCAAATTATGGTGGAAAATAAGTATTTGGTCACCTACAAACAAGCAAGATTTCTGGCTCTCACAGACCTGTAACTTCTTCTTTAAAAGGCTCCTCTGTCCTCCACTCGTTACCTGTATTAATGGCACCTGTTTGAACTTGTTATCAGTATAAATGACACCTGTCCACAACCTCAAACAGTCACACTCCAAACTCCACTATGGCCAAGACCAAAGAGCTGTCAAAGGACACCAGAAACAAAATTGTAGACCTGTACCAGGCTGGGAAGACTGAATCTGCAATAGGTAAGCAGCTTGGTTTGAAGAAATCAACTGTGGGAGCAATTATTAGGAAATGGAAGACATACAAGACCACTGATAATCTCCCTCGATCTGGGACTCCACGCAAGATCTCACCCCGTCGGGTCAAAAGGATCACAAGAACGGTGAGCAAAAATCCCAGAACCACACGGGGGGGACCTACTGAATGACCTGCAGAGAGCTGGGACCAAAGTAACAAAGCCTACCATCAGTAACACACTACGCCGCCAGGGACTCAAATCCTGCAGTGCCAGACGTGTCCCCCTGCTTAAGCCAGTACATGTCCAGGCCTGTCTGAAGTTTGCTAGAGAGCATTTGGATGATCCAGAAGAAGATTGGGAGAATGTCATATGGTCAGATGAAACCAAAATATAACTTTTTGGTAAAAACTCAACTCGTCGTGTTTGGAGGACAAAGAATGCTGAGTTGTATCCAAAGAACACCATACCTACTGTGAAGCATGGGGTGGAAACATCATGCTTTGGGGCTGTTTTTCTGCAAAGGGACCAGGATGACTGATCCGTGTAAAGGAAAGAATGAATGGGGCCATGTATCGTGAGATTTTGTGTGAAAACCTCTTTCCATCAGCAAGGGCATTGGAGTTGAAACATGGCTGGGTCTTTCAGCATGACAATGATCCCAAACACACCGCCCGGGCAACGAAGGAGTGGATTCGTAAGGAGCATTTCAAGGTCCTGGAGTGGCCTAGCCAGTCTCCAGATCTCAACCCCATAGAAAATCTTTGGAGGGAGTTGAAAGTCTGTGTTGCCCAGCAACAGCCACCAAAACATCACTGCTCTAGAGGATATCTGCATGGAGGAATGGGCCAAAATACCAGCAACAGTGTGTGAAAACCTTGTGAAGACTTACAGAAAACATTTGACCTCTGTCATTGCCAACAAAGGGTATATAACAAAGTATTGAGATAAACTTTTGTTATTGACCAAATACTTATTTTACACCATAATTTGCAAATACATTCATTAAAAATCCTACAATGTGATTTTCTGGATTTCTTTTCTAATTTTGTCTGTCATAGTTGAAGTGTACCTATTATGAAAATTACAGGCCTCTCTCATCTTTTTAAGTGGGAGAACTTGCACAATTGGTGGCTGACTAAATACTTTTTTGCCCCACTGTATGTACTTAAAAAATATATGAATGAGTACAGAACGGCATAGGCAAGATGCAGTAGATGGTATCGAGTACAGTATGTACATATGAGATGAGTAACGTAGGGTATGTAAACATATAAAAGTGGCATTGTTTAAAGTGGCTAGTGATACATGTATTACATCAAGATGGCAAGATGCAGTAGATTGTATCGAGTACAGTATATACATATGAGATGAGTAATGTAGGGTATGTAAACATATGAAGTGGCATTGTTTAAAGTGGCTAGTGATACATTTTTCATCAATTTTTACATTCTTAAAGTGGCTGGAGTTGAGTCAGTATGTTAGCAGTTTAACAGTTTGATGGCCTTGAGATAGAAGCTGTTTTTCAGTCTCCCGGTCCCTGCTTTGATGCACCTGTACTGACTGTTTCCTGAAGTGCACGATCATCTCCTTTGTTTTGTTGACGTTGAGTGTGAGGTTATTTTCCTGACACCACACTCATATGGCCCTCACCTCCTCCCTGTAGGCCGTGTCGTTGTTGTTGGTAATCAAGCCTACCACTGTAGTGTCGTCTGCAAACTTGATGATTGAGTTGAAATTAGAATAACAAAGATCCAGGGCTTCATCCAATTACCTTTTCATGGAGCTGGCCAACCTCTTCACCTGACTGGAGGTAAGATCTCCGTCTACAACCACTTATCTAACGTAGCTTCATTGTGTTTCAACTGCATCCACTAGCTGTGGAATGATAAAGCTACCGGTACTCACTCATATTTTAGAGTGAAAAATGTGCCGGTACTCAAGCAGGAGAAAATGCAAGGCACAGTCATGCCGGTAGTCTGCACCGGTTGGCACTGGCCCAACTCAAGCAGACATATTTGTGTAAACCTCTCCAGAGTGACCCTTTTCCTCTCTGTGCCCCTGTAGCAGCACGTCATAGACTCGGTGCGTAAAGGCCCTGGACTACTACACAGAGATGGAGAAAGCACCAGAGAGAGAAACTGATCTGAGCACCAAGCGACAAGGCAGCCACAGCCAAGAACAAGGATACTACACTTCAGAACCCTCGGAACACAGAAGATAGTCCATCAGAGACTGGGAGCACCTAGAAACCAGCCACATTGTGATGTCCTGCTGATAGGCTAGTGTATAGTATGACCAGGAGTAACCAAGCAAACAATAGAAAGGATATTACTGTGACATTACTGACTGTGCCACAAATAGGGCTTTGTGTTGTGTGATTTAAAGCACTTTACTAATATGGCTCCTTTGGTCTTTGTAGAAAAGAGTTATTCACAGTCTTGTTACAGGACTTTTGTCTGCTGTTTTTTTCATGTTTTAATATTATTCAACAACGTAGATTTTCATTATCTTGGTCATAATTTGGTGACGCACCAAAAAAATCGATATGGGAGAATGATGACATCACCTCAATGCGACACATTTACGAAGGACCCATGTGCACGCATTGGTATTTTTTTGTTTAGCTACCAACTGTTTTGATTCATTGTGCAAAAGAAAACTAGTTACCATATCCTTTACAAAATACAATAATTTGTAGAAAGATGTCTGTCCCGGAAATGTTCAGTTACATTCAGGGTTTTCTGAGTGCGGATCAAGAAATAAGAGAGGTAATGTTTCTGTCAACCGAGCTAGCTCAGAACTGCAAAGCTAGCATTTGACTCAGTTGTACAGTCAGTGAGGCTTGCATTGAATAACATGTCCACTTAAAATGCGCTGTATGGTAAACTGCGTGCAAGAAATGTTTTGCAGACATTTGCTATATAGCTAGCTACTAGCTAACTACAGTCATTGCAATTGTTAGGAGGACACATGCATGCATTTTGTTTTTGCAAATTCATACCGTTGTCTAGCCAGCTAACGGCTCATGTTATCTTCCAGGACATTCGAAAAGTGGTCCAGGTTCTGGAACAGACAGCGAGGGAGATCCTGACACTGCTTCAAAGTGTCCATCAACCATCTGGATTCAAAGAGAGTGAGTGCCCAATCACATGGGGTACATTCGTTATTGCACCGTAGCGAAACATTTTTCAACCAAAACGTTTCTTATTAGAGAGTCTGGGCTAATAGTCAGATGTAATTACAGCTCCAACAAAGCAGCACAAAGTGAAATAAAAACGATACAAATAAGTAATACATAATTAATGTTAACAACTGTGACAATGATACATCTACGTCGGGGGACATGTAACTGACTAGTGGTGTCTATAGAGTACCACAGTACGAGTCATAATACCCATAAAACCTAGCGGTCAAACAGGGAAATGGTTCCAATCGTTTTTCCACCATTAATTTCCCCCATAGGGGATTTTAGAAACACTTAAAATAAGGGTTGTATTTCGTGTACCGTGTAAATCTCTCTAAGACAAGGTGACTTATCAATATATTTGCCTGTAATATATTTGCCCCACAAAAAATGAAATGCTAATTACCTGTTTATGTGGATATCATAAACAACTACAGATGCATTAACTAGCTAATGTTAGCACTGAACAGATTGGCTACATATCTTTAAATGTACAATTCTGTGAACTGTCTTGTGCAGTATTTATTTTGTACTTTTTACCCCATTTTCTCCCATCGCTGCAAATCCCGTATGGACTCGCAGAGGGGAAGGTCGAGAGGCATGCGTCCTCGGAAACGCAACCCTGCCAAGCCGCAGTGCTTTTTGACACACAGCTCGCTTAACCCAGAAGCCAGCCGCACCAATGTGTCGGAGGAAACGCCGTGCAACTGAAGTCAGCGTGCATGTGCCCCGGCCTGCCACAAGGAGGAGCGAGATGGGACAAGGACCTCCCGGCCGGCCAAACCCTCCCCTAACCCGGACGACGCTGGGCCAATTGTGAGCCGCCTTATGGGTCTCCCGGTCAGTCTCCCAACACAACCTGGGGTTGAACCCGGGTCTGTAGTGACGCCACTAGCACTGCGATGCAGTGCCTTAGACCGCTGCGCCACTCGGCTCACAAGTTTTAAATTGACACAATAGCTGTTAGCAAAGGCATACGCTAGGGATGATGTGCTGGAGCTTGCAGGGATTTGTAGTTTTGCATGATGTCTTGTTCGGGTGGGTGAGGGAAGTGCAGTGGTGATTGCGTTGTCCGTGGATCTGTCAGGGCGGCAGACGAATTGGAGAAGTTTGAGTGTGTCGGGGAGGGAGGAGGTGTTGTGGTCTTTGACTAGCCTCTCAAAGCACTTCATGACGACAGAAGTGGCAAGTTCATGTAGTCCCTCCCGGTTTTGGTCTGTTTTACTCCTAGTCCAGGGTTCTATTCACTATCACTTGTGATGGCTTATCTTACAGATTGACTCACTGCTTTGCAGGTTCTCTGTCACCTTGTCATAACTGTTTCTGTTTTGTCCTGTCACACTAGTTCCCAGTAAGTGTGCAATTGCACAGGAACTGTTTAGCACAGTCTGGATGTACTTTAGAGAGATCAAAACCAGATTCCCTGTGGAGCAGTACTGCATGTAGCTACATAAATGTCTCTTTCTTGTCCCCCTGTCTGTCACACTAGTTCCCAGTAAGTGCCAAAAGGCCAGGGAACTGTTTTGTACAGTCAGGACGCACCTTGGAGAACTCAAAACCAAATTCCCAGTGGACCAGTACTACAGGTAGGCCCTACACATGGGTGAATCTAAAGTTGGCTACTTTTTTCTGTCCACAGAATGACATTCATAAGGGAAATGATAAATTACAAGTCTCTTTATTACCATGTTCAGTTATGGAGTGATATTGTCTGTCTTCTCTCCTTGTTATTGAAAGGACAAACTAACATGTCATTTTCCATCCTCCACTCTGCTTCCAGGTTCCATGAGCACTGGAGGTTTGTTCTGCAGCGCCTGGCCTTCCTGGCAGCATTTGTGGTCTACCTGGAGAGTGAGTCTCTGGTGACACGCGAAGAAGTGGCACAAATACTAGGAAGTAGGTGTCAGTTCATTTGGGTGCCTTTGTTTTAGCTCGCCCGGTACCCCAGTGGATGGAGTTTGAACATTTTAGACCATTCCAATGTTAAATCTCCTCCCACCCAGTGCACTAGGCAAGCTAAAACGAATGTACCCATTACCTTGAGTTGATCTTTTCTCAAGGCAATGGGTGCATTTGCAGACTGTTCCTCTGTCAATCGGCAGTCAGGTAGTGCTGTGGTAGTCAAACATTTTCCCTATTTATTGTAGTTGAGGTGGTGAGAGAGAAGGGATTCCATCTGGATGTTGAAGACTACCTGGCAGGTGTGCTGATCATGGCCAGTGAACTGGTGAGAATGAATTGAGTGGCATTGTACCATTTTAATATATCAGTACATTGGTTTATACAAAATGTACATGTTTTTTTTTCAATAATATATGATGGTTAATTAAAATGATTATTTACATGAATAAACTCACCTGTTCTCTCTAGTCTCGCCTGGCAGTCAACAGCGTCACAGCAGGGGACTATAGCCGGCCCCTCCGCATCTCCAACTTCATCAACGAGCTGGACTCAGGCTTCCGCCTGCTCAACCTCAAGAATGACCCCCTGCGTAAGCGCTACGATGGCCTCAAGTACGATGTGAAGAAGATAGAGGAGGTGGTCTACGACCTGTCTATCCGCGGCTTGTCCAAGGAGCTGGAGGCTGGGGGAGATAAGTAGAGCTGAGGATGTGGGGCCAGGGCGCTACCCTAGGCTGGGACCTGACCTCTCCATGACTGGGACAGTGGAGTCTTGACCTGCTGGAAAGCAGGAATAGGAGGTCTGTGGCACCCACAGCCTAGGACAGACTGATGTGTGTTTGGAGAAGTGCATGTGAGAGAATGAGTCTGTCAGTGGGATTGGAAAGCCTTTTATATAAAGGCACAGTTGTTTGAAGGGGAGGGTTTGTTGCAGTTTGATACTGGTGATTGGACATACTGTATGCCTGTTAAGTTAGCTGTTTTTGCTTTTCATATATTTTGTACAGGTCACCATCTATGTATTGAATTATTCATGTTCATTTCATTTTAGGGGGTGCTGACAGGGTGTACATTTCCATCCAAGAGAAAATAAATTGTTATGACTACGATGTTGAAAAAGTGCTTAATTTTTGAGTTGAGCAAATAAAACATTTGGTTGTTGTGCTGTTTTTCTACCAAAAACCATCTGATATAACACAAGAACTTGCTTTTGGCTAGTTTAGTCTTTGAATGTTCTGTTCACGGGTTGATGTCTCAATGTTAAAACATCCAGCAAAGAAACGACAAGGGGGAAGTGCAGATCTAAGGTCACTTGATTCTACGTGTCTGGCTTTCTTATTTGCCATTTCCGCCATGTTCTTGCTTGCAATTCATATCTCCTCATTTAGTAATAACTGTTGTGACTCCAGACTAATTTCCTGTTCCTTGCTGAAACATTGCATCTCTTTCTCAAGTCTTCCCTTAATTTCTGTTCGGTCTCCTCCGTCTTTCTCAATACAGAGGGAAGCAAGGAGAGAATGAGGAACCTAAAGAGCCAGGGTTAATGTCAATTCTATTTCCTTGATTCCTCTGTCCTTGCCTCCTCAAAATGCATTGGAGAAGTATCTGAGGAGAAGAACCCCAGGTCTTCTGCCCGAATATGCCTTGACAAGGCAAGGAGGGGACGTGAGGAATCTAGGAATTACAATTGATGTCCATCCCAATTCAGGCCAGAATGGTATTGACAATGTCTAATGGCTTCTAATCACTCGGCTATGTACACTGCAGACATGGCAGTGCCATTTAGAGACAGGAAAATACTGTACTTCATTCGTGGCAAAGCTTTCAGTCTTAAAATATTGATTTTGATACATTGTTATGGCCAACTTCTATGATTCTAATGCATATGTACTGTAGTTGAATTGTAGTAAATATAATTGACTGTATTGTTGCACTTTTTCCTATGTGCTTTTTTTGTTTTCGTAAAAAAGGGTATTTGTGATTGCTTACAAACAATTCCATCTGATTTAAAGGAATATTGTATTTTATTTCTGAATTTGAAAATGTTCCAAGTAAATCTTTCTAGCTAATGGTGTTTTGTTTAATTTGTCCTAGTTGGTGTCAAAGAAGCACTTTTCACTGATTGCTCTCGTAAAGCGAGACTTCTGTCCAAACACGTGAGTCCAATAATTGCCTTGTTCCTTTTATGAATTAACCACGCCTTATTAGCATACAAGAACACCTCTTTCACTATTTCAGAATATGACTTGATGACTCAAAGCACAATGGATAGCAATAAGTGGAAATGGGTAAAGTACAAAGAAAAATGTATTTAACATGTCATTTTTTAATATAATTCACAAAATCTTACATAAAGGAAATATCACAGGTCTAAAATGCAGAGGAAAAACATTTGACAGTCCAGCAGGTCTCGGATATTTTCAAAATGTTTACACAGCATCGGTCTTCCCATATACAGTAGTAATCATTTAGTGGAACAAGATGGAAGCTGAAAGAATTCAAACAATACAAATAGAATGAGATTCTTGAAATAGAATGAGATTCTAATTCTATGATTGTAACAGTGCTAGCGCCATTGGAAGGTGATGAACAGTAAGACAGGCACTGTCCAAAAACAGTGATTCACTACCTCCCTTAACCTATGCTACTCCTGGACTAAACAGTATATGGAGTTTAGATTTGTTTGATAAGAAGTATTGCCTTGACCTGCTGTATGTAGTCAGCTGTGGTCCTATATGTTTCCCTAACATAAAGAGCTCTGAATAAACAACACGACCAACAGAATAAAGCTTTTGAAATCATGATTGGCAGATAGCGTTGTTGAAGAGTGACAGTCACACCGTAATATGGATCTACTTTGTAGTCTTAATTATAAAGTGCCTTCAGATTCAGAAACATCAGACACAAAAACAGATTTTAGGAGAAGGGAAGTCACACTTGAGATAAGGGCACAGGTAATGTATGACATAATGTAGGAACACTAGCAGCTGATGGATGGATTAGAACTGCCTGTAAATTCTGGCATCCAAAAAGATTTCACTAAATTTCAGATTGGTGAATGTAGTGTTCACACTGGTATAACCAGGCTATGTAAGCAGGCTTTTTAAGTGTCTTTCTGCTGCTACCTCGGAGCATAGGGCAGTCTGACTTGATGACCATTTCCAGATACTCATAGTTTTATCAACATTACTGTGACTGGCAACAGAAGAAATGCTTCATTTAGAGTGAAATAAAAACCAAAGGAACAAAAGCTCACAATTACCACATCTGATTGTCATGGAACAGCACACTGTGAAGACATTTGTCTGGCGCTACTGTGAAGACATTTGACTGGCGCTACTATGTCAGCTTTAGCTACTAAACTCATGGTCCAGGATGATCCGTGTTTGAGGCCTTTCCACCTCCACTTTGGCCATGCTGTACTACCACATTCAGGTACAGGTAAAGGCTTTGAGAGTTTGAATAAACAGTTGACAATACTGGTAGGGGCCAAACCAGGCCTAGGCTTGAAGTTCAAGTGCACATTATTCTAGGGCTGAACCTCTGTAGCTCATCTGTGTCAATAACATTACTTCCAGTCATAGGTGGGATAATAAGCTCTCGATTTCCCATAATTACGAAGTCTGACCAGATGTGGAGAAACTAAAATAAATAGCTAAAATTGCACAATTTATTGCTTCTTTGTGACTTGAGCCCACCCAGCACAGTGATACAAATCAGTGGAGGCTGGTGGGGGGCACTATAGGAGGACAGGCTCATTGTAATGGCTAGAATACATGGAATGGTATCGAACACATCAAACATGGAAACCACGTTTGACTCCGTTCCATTCATTCCATTTAAGTGCTTACAATGAGCCCGTTCTCCTATAGCTCCTCCCACCAGCCTCCTCTGATACAAGTATGTCCACAACCCTGGGTTCAAACTGTCTGACAGACACTGTCTGCACAGCATCCACAGTAGGAAGTCACTGACGGACTTCCTACTATGGATGCCATTTCTCGGATCTCTGCTGGCAGTGGACATTGCTTCTGACACAGAGGGCAAAAGAAAGGGGGAAGAGGCCAGTGATTTTGACTTACCTTAGTCAGGTAAAATAAAAGTTCCTGTCTTTTTTTACTAAGCAGTAGTCCAAGTCCCCATTGTATAATTTAACAGTAGTTTTTCACTAATTTGTGCATTTTCATTAGCATTACAGAGTCATGTTTTTCAATCATCAACTTCAACCATGCTTTTCAACACAGACACCAGTCAGTCAGTATACTGAAAACATCTCTTTCATCAAGAGCAAACAGTTTTGACAACCAAGGCCAGCAGTGTTCCCAACCAAGTCTCCTTTTTTTGGTCATCCAAGTGGCTGATAATGTTTAGACAGAAGCTAAAAACTATACCTTCATACGTTCCGTTACAGTATGGTGCACTTGCAGTTTTTCTTAGAAAAAAGTGCTATCCTCATCATAACATGGAACCTCACAAATCCCACCATAAAACCTCAGAAACAAATCGCTCCACCATCCAGAAGCATGGTCAATTCTTTTTGCAGTAGTAGTACATCTATTTACACTGGTATCCAGCCAGGGAAACGGTGTCCCTCAGTCTCAGGACCTGCCCTGGTTTGTGTTCATCATAATATTGGGGAGTGCGTTACGCCTCTTCCTCCACAGCCCCAGGTCACGGGTATACCTCTTGATTTGCCGGAACCACTGCTGCGTCCGGGGTTTATCTGAGGCCCTAAAAACAAAGGCCTCCTTACGTATGTCCAGCACCTCAAAGGTGTCCTCGCAGTCAGGGTCGCCTGACACCACACAGTTGGCTAGGTGGATGGGTTCTCTGAGCACGGTGAACTTGCCACTGCTCTTGTCTTTGATGAGCACCAGCACACCGTCCCACACGCCGTGCTCCTGCTGCTCCACCTTGGCCTCGCCGTCCGTCTGAGACAGACCCTCTCCAGGCCGTTGCGTACGCACCATCAACAGACTCTGGATATTCTGGAACTTGAGGCCTTTACTGCCTTTCTTCACCCACTGTCCGTCTGCAGGCTGGGAGAGCTGCAGGGGCCCCTCCATGATGAAGCGTGTGTTCTCCCTGGCCCAGCCCACAGTCTTCATGGACATCTCCCGCATCTCGATGTTAATGACCTCGCGGTTCTTGCGGCTGTCGCGGCGAAAGGAACGCAGAGTCCAGGTCAGGGTTCCTTCCTGCTTGGTCTTCATGTTGATGTGCTCCAGGTGAGACTCCACGCGGCTCTTGGCCTCTCGGAGACGGCCATGGTCGGGGTGGCACTCCATGGTGACCTTGCTGATGCGGCTCAGGAGGAGGGGGTACTTGGTGACCCTCTGAAGGGGAGCCATGAGGAAAGAGCGCAGGTTCATACGCCGCAGGGCTGTGTTGTCATTCTGGGACACGTCAAGGAAGATCCTGAGAAAGGGCGAGAGAGAGAGAAGGAGAGAGACAGAGTGATATTAACATACTGTTTAATTGTGATTTTAGGCCAGAGAGTCTCAGATTTAATTGTAAAGTTGAGAGCAGTGGGAATCACAAGACAATACAGGGTGAGTCATTATAGGTGAGATGTGAAGTAGTTGCCTGGGTCTAAAAATAGTAATGACTTCATCACCGTTCTCAGAATAGGTCCATGAATTAATGACAACCTTCTGTCTCTTCCATTAAGAATAACACAGCGTAGTGGGAACTTAGGGTTCCAAGTTACTGTTCTTCTGCTCTTAGAGCACAGAAGAGAATTCTGCTCAGTGGAAATTTCCAAAACAACACGTTCTTTTTCACTTGATCTCAATCTTGAATAAGAAAAATTAAGAACCAAAGTTCCCTTATTTGTAACTATAATACAGAAAACAATAGTTGATCAAATCCTGCAAGTACCCGTACAGTATAAACTACCAATATACAGGCGCATCAAATCTGAGACTGAAAAACAGCTTCTACACTATATATATAAAAGTATGTGGACTCCCCTTCACATTAGTGGATTCGGCTATTTCAGCCACACCCGTTACTGACAGGTGTATTAAATCGAGCACACAGCCTTCCAATCTCCATAGTCAAACATTGCCAGTAGAATGGCCTTACTGAAGAGCTCAGTGATTTTCAACGTGGCACCGTCATAGGATGCCACCTATCCAACAAGTCAATCGCAGTCGGCATTCCAATTCATCCCAAAGGTGTTCGATGGTGGGTGTTGAGGTCAGAGCTCTGTGTAGACCAGTCAAGTTATTCCACACAGATCTCAACAAATCATTTCTCTATGGACCTCGCTTTCTGCATGGGGGCATTGTCATGCTGAAACAGGAAAGGGCCTTCCCCAAACTGTTACCACAAAGTTGGAAGCACAGAATCGTCTAGAATGCCATTGTATGCTGTAGTGTTAAGATTTCCCTTCACTGGAACTAAGGGGCCTAGTCCGGACCATGAAAAACAGCCCCAGACCATTATTCCTTCTCCACTATACATTCGGGCAAGTAGCATTCTCCTGGCATTGAAGGCGTGTCCACATACTTTTGTTTATATAATGTATATATTTATATTCCGGACTCTGACATTGCTCGTTCACATATTTCTTATTTTCTTTCTTTTTCTTTTTGGGGGATTTGTGTGTATAATTTTTTAATGTTCAGCATTACTGCAATGTTGGAGCTAGAAACATAAGCATTTTGCTGCACCTGCGATAACGTGTGTAAAATATGTGTACGGGACAAATAAAATGTGACTTGATCTTTGAAGTGTTACTTTACAGTCCTTACCTCAGCAGTTCTTTCTCCTTCTCCAGGGTGTTGAGCATGTTGACAGAGGTGGACTGCTGCAGGCAGTAAGTCTGGAAGGCTGGCAGCATGTTGACAAACTCCAGGAACATCTCTCCAATGCACACTGTTAGCAGGTCCTCATCTCCCTGCAAGGGAACAAGCAGAGGCTTAGATTTAGAACATCTCTATAGGGCAATAGTATGACCACAGTGTAATCTCAGAACACAGAACCAAAACTTGTGTGCACTAGCTAGCTAGCTAACACGAGAGATTAACCACCACAAGCAACCACAAGCCATTGTGTCACTTTTTCAACATGACTTATACCAAACTAAAAATCAATTATGCTTTTTGACGAATCACCAAGCCACTGATAACATGAATGACTAGTGTTCTTTCTGAAGTAGGCTTATCACCTAGTCAATGACCACTGATAACATGAGTGACTGGTGTTCTTTCTGAAGTAGGCTTATCACCTAGTCAATGACCACTGATAAAGAATAACGTGACTGATTGGTGGTGGTTCTATCTGACTCACCTGGTCGAAGGCCTGGTCGATGCTTTCCTGCAGGTGTTCAGTGAAGCGTTCATTGACGTCTATGAGCTCCTGAACGTTGCTGAACACCACGGTCAGCTGTTCTGAGGTCAGCAGCCCGGCGCTCTGCATGGGACAGTAGAACTCCTCCTTGATGATCCTTAGGTCCTCCCCATAACTTGACTCCGTGTTCAGGAACTCCAAGATGGCTTCCTTCCTCTCCGTCCTCAGCTTGGAGCAGCGCTCACACATACCGGTCCCCTCACCCTCTGTCCGGGCCACCCCGTGCCCGTCTCTCTGGCCACAGTCTGGGCAGGGTCTCTGGGCCTCCCAGGCCCTGAGAGAGGCAGAGGGTCTCTTCCAGACGCGGGCCAGGCAGGGTCCAATCCCGCTGTCCACCCTTTCCACCTCGGCCCCTCCACTATGGTGTACTCTCCGGGGTTCATCGTCATCCTCGCGGTCGTCACACAGGCCCACCACACCACTGTCGGCACTTAGGCTGCTCACGGTGCTCCAGCGGTGCTGTCCACCACGCGTCACACCCAGACTCCCTAGACGTTCTTCACCGCGGGGTTCAGAACGGACCCGCACCGAGGCAGGAGCTGTGGGACAAACACACACAAGAAGTGAACTGTTGTAGGCTTTTAGTTATACCGTTTTTTGGGACATAAGCAGTGGCGACCCGTCATTCAGGTGGAGCCACCTGTTTTAAGACCCACATTTTTAGCTATTTAGCACATTTTTAGCTATGTATTATACATTATATATATATTATTTTTTGGGGGGGGGGGGGCTTACCTGTTTTGCATGTTATTTTGGCATTAATACGTGTCACATATCTGTTTACAAACAATGTAAAAAAATAAATAATAATAATTTGACTTAATAAAGCCACATACAAACATGGTCTCTTTTTTGGTTTCTTGAGTAAGGCAGCTCCAAAAGCAGGTGTTTCAGCTGAGCTCAGTGCTTTCTGTGGTGGAGGGCAGCCAGGGGAAAATACGGAGCGTAGGTGTTGGTAATGTTCTCTAGTTGCACCATGATTAGCTCAGTGTTCTTGTCACTCATTGAGACAGTATGTCACCGCCAATTCTAAGGGTAGATCTCGAAAATTCAAGCCCCTTGGGAGCTGCCATAGAGATACATTAGAAGTGCCCATCCAAGAAGGCTCAAGGTCATTGGCCACAGATAAAATTACATCAAATCACATATCTACAGTAGCTTTGATTGGACTGATAATGTCAACATCATACTTTCAAAGTCTTAGCGACTGGGAGACCCATGGGGCGGCGCACAATTGGCCCAGTGTCGTCCAGGATAGGGAAGGGTTTGGCCGGCAGGGATGTCCTTGTCCCATCGTGCACTAGCGACTCCTGTGGTGGGACGGGCGCAGTGCACGTTGACGTGGTTGCTAGGTGTACGGTGATTCCTCCGACACATTAGTGCGGCTGGCTTCCGAGTTAAGTGGGCATTGTGTCAAGAAGCAGTGCGGCTTGGTTGGGTAGTGTTTCGAAGGACGCACGGCTCTCGACCTTCGCCTGTCCCGAGTCCGTACGGGAGTTGCAGCGATGAGACAAGACTGTAACTACCAATTGGATACCACAAAATTGGGGAGAAAAAGGGATACATATATATATTTTAAATTATATCACAAATTCAACAATGAGTGGTTTGGAAGGAATCAAGTGACAGTGGCTAACTGCAAACATCACCAGCCTGCAATTCATTGGAGTGGCTGTGTGGTCCCAAATCTGGGATTAAGTGTCTCCTTTCCAAGTTTAAAATGAGAAACATTCAACATTGGCCATGCTGTCAATGAAGCATGATTTGTGCCGTGCACAAAACAACTGTTAACTCAGAACTGCAAAAACTTGACTTCAGTGAGTTCAAGACAACTGGGAATTCCGGAAAAAAACGAGCTCTGGCTGGGAAATTTCGACTGGTCATCCAACTCGGAATTGTAAATCAGGAACTCGGGCCTCTTTCTAGAGCTACGACCTGAAGATCAATGACATCATCATGATTCAACCTTGTTTTTTTCTGAGTTCCCAGTTGTCTTGAAAGCGCCATACATCTCGAGAATGCCAGACTTTAATGACAAAATTTGCCCACGAAGGACCGCCGTGCCACCTTCAAGTGAGCACAACAAGGTGGGTCCAAAAATCTATTGTATGCTGCTGCACAAATGATGTAATATGCCAGGGAGATATGTACAGTGTACTGTAGCTCAGAAAGTAATACTAAGTGTATGTTGTGTAGTAAGCTGTTAGCAGCCCATGTGCCTCACCCTAATCATTTGGTCTATTTACCCCTATTAAATTTTGCCTACTGTTCTGACTTGGTGGTGCACATGTAGCCTATAACCTGTTTTAGAGAAACGTAATCATCCAATTTTGTAAGAGCTTTCATTGTCTGCTTATATGCCCCTTTTATTTATCAGACTGTCCTGACTTGGTGTACAGGGAGAATACTGTAAGAACGGCCCACGTTCTGAATTCTGTCACCGTACATTTCAAACGTTCTTAACAAATAGTTATACTGACTACGTCCGTCCTAGGTCGCTCAATAATATCCTAATCGAAATTACAGATGGCCTATTATCCGCTTGTCATCCCCTTATGTCATAGTTTGTACATCTCAATTGTCATTAGAAACCACATTTGTATAAGCAAGTCAGCCATATTAGCTATGATTTTTTTAAAGGCAGTAAATGAGGCTGAATGAACTGTTTCGCTGCCAGACAAGGCTCCGCTGATAGCCAGCTGTAGCAGTGGTAAGATGTTGGGACTGCTGTTGGGGCAGCTTTATGTAGGCCCTAACAGTTTGTGGGCACCGTTTGTCACGTTGTGTGGTGGCTTTGCTGGCATGCATCCTGCTTTATATATATTTTTTGGCCCCACCAAGATGTACATGCTAAAATCACCACTCGACATAAGCAACAAATTATTTTGTTCTAAGTGAACAAGAGACCTCCTGGCCTCACTTCAATGCTTGAACATTCATTACTTTGTTGTAATGCTTGTTGTAATGCTAAATGATAGAGATGGATTACATAGATATGTAAAGGACAATCCCTCCTCCCTTCTGTTCACCTCTAGGTTTAACCCTTGTTCTGGCATGACAATAGTGCATAAAGGCCAACATTAACATAAAGAGTTTGGGACTATAAGGTTCTATCGGCATTTTTGTCAAACATTTAGTTACTGACATAGCCTTGTTCTGGTAAATGTCCTCTACCTAAATTGTGCTCTTAAAAACCCCAATTAATGTTGATACAGTTGAAGTCGGAAGTTTACATACACTTAGGTTGGAGTCATTAAAACTAATTTGTCAACCACTCCACAAATTTCAAACTATAGTTTTGGCAAGTCGGTTAGGACATCTACTTTGTGCATGACACAAGTAATTTTCCAACAATTGTTTACAGAAAGATTATTTCACTTATAATTCACTGTATCACAATTCCAGTGGGTCAGAAGTTTACATACACTAAGTTGACTGTGCCTTTAAACAGCTTGAAAAATTCCAGAAAATTATGTCATGGCTTTAGAAGCTTATGATAGGCTAATTGAAATAATTTGAGTCAATTGGAGGTGTACCTGTGGATGTATTTCGACTCAGTGCCGCTTCACTTGACATCATGGGAAAATCTATAGAAATCAGCCAAAAATAATTGTAGACCTCCACAAGTCTGGTTCATCCTTGGGAGCAATTTCCAAATGACTGAAGGTACCACGTTCATCTGTACAAACAATAGTACGCAAGTGTTAACACCATGGAACCACACAGCCGTCATACCGCTCAGGAAGGAGACTTGTTCTGTCTCCTAGAGATGAACGTCCTTTGGTGCGAAAAGTGCAAATCAATCCCAGAACAACAGCAAAGGACCATGTGAAGATGCTGCAGGAAACAGGTACAAACGTATCTATATCCACAGTAAAACGAGTCCTGTATCAACATAACCTGAAAGGCCGCTCAGCAAGGAAGAAGCCGCTGCTCCAAAACCGCCATAAAAAAAACAGACTACGGTTTGCAACTGCACATGGGGACAAAGATTGTACTTTTTGGAGAAATATCCTCTGGTCTGATAAAATAAAAATAGAACTGTTTGGCCATAATGACCATCGTTATGTTTGGAGGAAAAATGGGATGCTTGCAAGCCGAAGAACACCATCCCAACCGTGAAGCACAAGGGTGGCAGCATCATGATGTGGGGGTGCTTTGCTGCAGGAGGGACTGGTGCACTTCACAAAATAGATGACATCATGAGTAAGGAGAATTATGTGGCTATATTGAAGCAACATCTCAAGACATCAGTCCGGAAGTTAAAGCTTGGTCGTAAATGGGTCTTCCAAATGGACAATGACACCAAGCATACTTCCAAAGTTGTGACAAAATTGCTTAAGGATAACAAAGTCAAGGTATCGGAGTGGCCATCCGATACCTTGAAAAAGTGTGTGCGAGCAAGGAGGCCTATAAACCTGACTCAGTTACACCAGCTCTGTCAGGAGGAATTGGCCAAAATGCACCCAACTTATTGTGGGAAGCTTGTGGAAGGCTACCTGAAACATTTGACCAAAGTTAAACAATTTAAGGGCAATGCTACCAAATACTAATTGAGTGTATGTAATCTTCTGACCCACTGGGAATATGATGAAAGAAATAAAAGCTGAAATAAATCATTCTCTCCACTATTATTCTGACATTTCACATTCTTAAAATAAAGTGGTGATCCTAACTGACCTAAAACAGGGAATTCTCTAAGATTAAATGTCAGGAATTGTGAAAAACAGTTTAAATGTATTTGGATAACGTGTATGTAAACTTACAACTTCAACTGTAAGTCCAAAAGAATACAATGTTTAAATTGCTGATGCCATTCAAACCAATGAGGGTTCAGAACAATAAAGCCGATTATCTCAGAATCATCTTTTTGCAGATGGAACCTTATAGTCTCAAGCTCACGATATGGCATATTGATTAACATACTCCCTAACATGTCAGATAGTTTCATGTTGAGGAGGCAGGGTGTTAACACAAAGGGAATTGAAGAGTGAAAGCTCAGAAATAGGGTCAATATGTTGTTATATAACCCTGCACTGTATATAGCCCTACACTCTTAGAAAAAAGGGTTCCAAAAGGGTTCTTCGGCTAACCTCATAGGAGAACCATTTTTGGTTCCAGGTAGAACCCTTTTTGGTTCCAGCCGAAGAACCCTTTTAGGTTCTAGATAGCACCTTTTTTCTAAGAATGTATCGTAAAGAGACAAAACTTAATAGCCTTGTACTCTTCAAAACAGTCCCAAACTCTTCAAAACAGGCCCAAACTCTTCAAAACAGGCCCAAACCCTTCAAAACAGGCCCAATCTTAAATTACTGTAAGGGCCTCTGAAAAAAGCTATTTAAAAATCATACACGATAGCTAGTTACTTTATACGGATTCAGATGGCTGCCCTGCACACAATCGGAGGAGAACAGAGAGCTCAGGCTCTAAATATGAGTGCAGTGATTCAGAAAGATCTAAACTGTCCTGAAGGAAGCTGAAGGAAGCTGAAGGAAGCAAAGACACAATCACACTGCAGTGGTGAGGTCCATAACGTAAAGCTAGAATAGGGCCCATTCATTCTAACACACACCTTTACTGTAGCACGTATCATCCCATCGGGACATTTGGCTTGTACAACACTAGAGACAAGACACCCATGTACAGTAGCTCCACCCACCGCTGTCCCTGTCCCGTCGCTGGCTGTGGAGGCGTGCAGCGGCAGCGATTTTCATCTCCAGCTGTTTGCGCTTGGCGGCGTCGGCCGGCATGGGGTCGCTGTAGTGGGGCCGGAGGCGGCACTCGCGCTGGGCCCTCACCGATTCGGCCGGTTCATAGGCTGCGTCCGAGCTGGAGCGCCTGCAGCCCAGGCCAGAGTGCTGCTGATTGGAGAGACACACCTGTCAATCACCTGAATATGTCATCAGCTATTGAAAGAGCCAATGGAGTGTTAGAGACAGAGTGAGAGGGAGATGGTAACGTGAGAGACCTATAGAATGTGGGTTGGCTGTATTACACACTCAGGGCCCTGAGAGCATGTACTGCAGCATGCAGTTTTCCTGCTAATGGTGCCATCACCATCTCAATCTCAACAGATATTCATCCATTCTGAACCTGGTAGGTTTGACTAATGAAATGATGTTTAATATCCTGAGAGATAGACTGTACTGTTAATATGATACTAGAGGTCGACCGATTAAGATTTTACCGATTATTGGAGGACCCAAAAAAAGCCTATGCCAATTAATCGGCCAATTTTATATATATATTTGTAATAATGACAATTACAACAATACTGAATGAACAATGAAAACTTTTATTTTAACTTAATATAATACATAAATAAATCTATTTAGTCTCAAATAAATAATGAAACATGTTCAATTTGGTTTAAATGGTGCAAAAACACAGTGTAAAAGTGCAATTATGTGCCATGTAAAAAAGCTAACATTTAAGTTCCTTGTTCAGAACATGAGAACATATGAAAGCTGGTGGTTCCTTTTAACATGAGTCTTCAATATTCCCAATAAGTTTTTGTATTGTAGTTATTATAGGACTATTTCTCTCTATACCATTTGTATTTCATATCCCTTTGACTACTGGATATTCTTATAGGCACTAACCTCGGGAGTTGATAGGCTTGAAGTCATAAACAGCACTGTGCTTTAAGCATTGTTAACAGCTGCTGGCAAACGCAGTAAAGTGCTGTTTGAATGAATGCTTACGAGCCTGCTGCTGCCTACCACCACTCAGTCAGACTGCTCTATCAAATATCAAATCATAGACTTAATTATAATAAACACACAGAAATACGAGCCTTTGGTCATTAATATGGTCAAATCCGGAAACTATCATTTCGAAAACAAAACGTTTATTCCTTATTCCAATGTAACAGCAATATAAATATTACTGTTACATTGCACAACCTTCAATGTTATGTCATAATTATGTACAATTCTGGCAAATTAATTGCGGTCTTTGTTCGGAAGAAATGGTCTTCACACAGTTCGCAATGAACCAGGCGGCCCAAACTGTTGCATATACCCTGACTCTGCTTGCACTGAATGCAAGAGAAGTGACACAATTATCCTAGTTAATACTGCCTGCTAACATGCATTTATTTGAACTAAATATGCAGGTTTAAAAAATATATTTCTGTATATTGACTTTAAGGAAGGCATTGATGTTTATGGTTAGGTACATTGGTGCAACGATTGTGCTTATTTCACAAATGTGCTTTTGTTAAATCATCACCCGTTTGGCGAAGTTGAAGTAGGCTGTGATTCGATGATAAAATAACAGGCACCGCTTTTATCATATGCAACGCAGGACACGCTAGTTAAACTAGTAATATCATCAACCATGTGTAGTTAACTAGTGACTATGTGAAGATTGATTGTTTTTTATAAGATAAGTTTAATGCTAGCTAGCAACTTACCTTGGCTCCTTGCAGCCACAAGGTCCTTTTGATGCTGCACTCGTGTAACAGGTGGTCAGCCTGCCACGCTGTCTCCTCGTGGATTGCAATGTAATCAGCCATAATCGTCGTCCAAAAAGGCAGATGACCGATTGTTATGAAAACTTTAAATCGGCCCTAATTAATCGGCCAGGCCATGCCAATTAATCGGTCGACCTCTATAGGATACCCTTGACTCTGAGAGGCTGTCAATGTTGTATGTACTCAGACAGACCAATGGCACATATCTGTGTCTGTTTCCTTCACGGAATGACTTGGGACGCCTTGGGATGGAATAGGAATGCTAAGGAAGCCTTATAATGGAATGGGAATGCTAGGGAAGCCTTATAATGGAATGGGAATGCTAGGGAAGCCTTGGAATGGAATGGGAATGCTAGGGAACCATTGGAATGGAATGGGAATGCCAGGGAAGCCTTGGAATGGAATGGGAATGCTAGGGAAGCCTTGGAATGGAATGGGAATGCTAGGGAAGCATTGGAATGGAATGGGAATGCCAGGGAAGCCTTGGAATGGAATGGGAATGCTAGAGAAGCCTTATAATGGAATGGGAATGCTAGGGAAGCATTGGAATGGAATGGGAATGCCAGGGAAGCATTGGAATGGAATGGGAATGCCAGGGAATCATTGGAATGGAATGGGAATGCCAGGGAAGTATTGGAATGGGAAGCCTTTGAGATTTTAGAAAATACCCCAAATACTAGAGACAACATTATGAGTCTATTATAGCCTGACACAATGGCACCAATGCTAGGTGGATTGCATGGATTGCATTGGTGTAAGTCAAATGATTCCTGCATACATCATGGTGGGCCTCATCATGGAACTAAAGATCAGGTGAAAGGTCATTAGACTGACAGGGTGACCCCCTGACCCCTCACCTCTCGACAGACGCTCATTCAGCATCATTAGTGATCGACATAGCTGAATGACAGCAGCTCATTAATTGACAGGTCATCATCAATCGGCCCCCAAACTGCCAACGTCTAGAGTCTGGTTCCTAGCATCAGCTTGATAAACAACACATAGCTGCAGACCTACGCATGATAAACAACATGACTGTGGCTGAAAACAAAGAGCATTGGGGTATGTTTTCATATCCAATGAGACACAGGTGGGAAATATGACACGTAGCTAGGGCTCAGGTATCACACAGAATAATTAATGACGTGGTTGGATGCGGGTATTAATGAATTGCGGTTGGCCATGACTGGAAAAACACACTGCCATTCTCCATGCATTAAATAAGCCAGTGCATGCAACAGCAACAATGACTGAGCTATGAACAAAAAGCAGTGGTGGAATATATGATGTCAGCGTTCGTTCTCACCTATAGCATCCTTCCTCATACAAAATACATGACGGACTGCCAGCCATAAACCCAACTACCCTGGTTGTCGATACGTGATGCTTGATGCTGTAACCTCAACCCCAGCAGAGGCAGAGACGTGTTGGTTGGATTATTGCACAAATGAACACAATGCAACGACAGCTACCGACAGACGGCTAGCAGCTGGGTAGCTGCGTTTCACACAGAGAGGACAGGAGGACAGACAGCCGAGCCAGCCAAGCAGAACAGCACACAGATGAGATGAAGAAGCCCCGTCAGTTACCACCATGAACCTGCTCTTTAATCCTCCCTCTCTGCTGAGTCCTGTTCCCAAGCAGACGCAGAGCTGAGCTGGGAGGAAGACGCTGAGGCTGCGGGTGTAGCTGCATGCCTGCCTGCGGTTGTCAGGGGCTCATCACAGATGTCTGTCTGGCTCTGTGTGTGTGTCTGCAGCCTCCTGCCTGCTGCCTGCCTGGAAACGCAGTCCCTCTGTTCTGTTCTGCTCTGTTCTGCCCTAACCATCCTCACATGCCCCTGTCTGTGTGCGTGCCACAGCCCACCACTGTCTCCAGTATATTGAGTGAGAGACAGATAGAGAGAAAAGGTCAATGAAAATGAATAATGATGTGGTGAAGTAGAGCGAGAGAGAGAGAGAGGAGAGAGATTCTGCTTACGCATTCTGCAGTTAGTTCTTCTCCTCCTCCTGCTGCAGGCTTGTCGCAAGCCTCCTCTCCACAGGCCGTCGCGGTTGTCATGGAGACGGTGGAGGATTGAAAATCTGGTGGGGGAGCAATGTTAGCGCTGTCGTCCTGGTCACCTGACAGCCTGACGGGGGCCTCTGCCGCTGCAATCTCTGCACTGCAGCTGGAGACAGAGGGAGGAGGGAGAGGGAGGGGGGTAAGGGAGAGAGAGAGAGTGGTAAAAGGAGGGAGAGAGAGAGAGAGAGAGAGAAAGACAAAGGGAGGGAGAGAAAGAAAGGGACAGAGAGAGCGAGAGAGAAAGGGATAGAGAGAGAGGGGGAATGACGAGAGGTGTTGGAGAAGACAGAACAGGAGAGGATAGAATTATGATTCCTGGCACTTCTCTCCTCCAACCATTCATATCATTCAGTTTCATCCTCCCTTCCTCCTCCTCCCTTCTCACTGTCCCCCTTCACCAGTCCAGGGACTTACCCCATTCTCTTCTCCT